>NC_135955.1:3157055-3222055 GCF_053455715.1 Rhinoraja longicauda | reverse complement strand
CAGCGGGTCAGCCAGCGGGTCGTTTAGTTCAGAGATACAAAGCGGAAACAGATCCTTCGGCCACCGAGTCCGCACTGACCAGCGAGCTACCCTCTGACTAAATAAAGGTCTCCTTCCTAAAGACCACACTAGTTCTATCCAACACACTAGGAACAATTTACAGAAGCCAATTAACTTACACACCTGCACGTCTTTGGAGTGTGGGAGGAAACCGAAGCACCTGGCGAAAACCCACGTGGTCACGGGAAGAAAGTACAAATTCCGTACAGACAGCACCCATAGTTGGGATCAAACCCAGGTCTCTGGCGCTGTGAGGCAGCAATTCTACCGTTGAAAGCACTGCAGCACTTTGAATTGTTTTGAATCTCAGGTACGCTTGGGAAATGTGTCAGGTCGGGGTGGGACAGGTCCAACAGCTGAGTTTGTGGTTTACCATCTCAACCCCAAGTGACCTTCTACATCCTGTCCTTCACAGAGGTTGACGTTAACGTTACCTCAGAATCCCACCAGCTGCCGCCTCAATGCTGTTACCAGACCAACAGAGAAGTCCCCAACATCATCCCCTAGTCTGTTCTTGTACACTGACGGTCCGTCCAAGACATTGGTGAGTATAGGAGCAAAGAGGTCCTTCTGCAGTTGTACAGGGCCCTAGTGAGACCGCACCTGGAGTACTGTGTGCAGTTTTGGTCTCCAAATTTGAGGAAGGATATTCTTGCTATTGAGGACGTGCAGCGTAGATTTACTAGGTTAATTCCCGGAATGGCAGGACTGTCATATGTTGAAAGACTGGAGCGACTAGGCTTGTATACACTGGAATTTAGAAGGATGAGAGGAGATCTTATCGAAACGTATAAGATTATTAAGGGGTTGGACACGTTCGAGGCAGGAAACATGTTCCCAATGTTGGGGGAGTCCAGAACAAGGGGCCACAGTTTAAGAATAAGGGGTAGGCCATTTAGAACTGAGATGAGAAAAAACCTTTTCAGTCAGAGAGTTGTGAATCTGTGGAATTCTCTGCCTCAGTGGGCAGTGGAGGCCAATTCTCTGAATGCATTCAAGAGTGAGCTAGATAGCGCTCTTAAGGATAGCGGAGTCAGGGGGTATGGGGAGAAGGCAGGAACGGGGTACTGATTGAGAATGATCAGCCATGATCACATTGAATGGCGGTGCTGGTTCGAAGGGCCGAATGGCCTCCTCCTGCACCTATTGTCTATTGTCTATTGTCACATCTAGAGTATTGAGAAGACTAGACACAGAGTGTCGGAGTAACTCAGCGGGTCAGGCAGCATCCCTGGAGAACGTGGATAGGTGACGTTTCACAGAGTGCTGGAGTAACTCAGCGGGTCAGGCAGCATCTCTGGAGAACATGGATAGGTGATGTTTCAGGTCGGGACCCTTCATTAGATTCTCGGTCCAGAACTGGGCCTGGAATCCGGGTGAGTTGACGCTGTAGAGGGGAGGTGAGGATCAGCGGGGTCATTGGTGGTGGTCCGCGGGCGGCCGGAGTGACGGTGGTGACAGGCGCGGCCTGGAAGCGGGTGGGGAAGATGTGTGGGGTGGCGTCCGCAGCCTGACCCCACAGGTAAGGTCTGTAGGTCATAGAGTCATCGTCATAGAGTGATACAGCAGGGAAACAGGTCCTTCTGCCCAACTTGCCCACCCACACTGGCCAACATGTCCCACTTACACTAGTCCCACCTACATGTGTTTGGCCCATATCTCTCCAAACCTGTCCGATCCTTGTACCTGTCTAATTGTTTCTTAAAATGTTGCGATAGTCCCGGCCTCAACTACCTCCTCTAGCAACTCGTTCAATACACCCACCACCTTCTTGGTGAAAAAATATCCCTCAGATTTCTATAAAATCTTTTCCCTTTCACCTTAAACCTTAAACTCCGGTCCTCGATTCCCCTACTCTGGGCATTTGACTCATCTACCCGATCTATTCCTCTCATGTTTTTACACACATCTATAAGATCACCCCTCATCCTCCTGTGCTCCAGGACTTTCCGTTCTAATGAGGTCCGTAATAATGAGGGATTACTGTGTATGTGTTTGTTCCTCCTGTGTGTGAATGTGCTTTTGTGCATGTGTACGTGTTCATGTGCATGTGTGTATTTGCGTGTGCATGTGCATGTGTGTGTGTGCGTGTGAGTGTGTGCATGTGCGTGTGTGTGCATGCATGTGTGTGTGCATGTGTGAGTGTGTCTGCGTGTGTGCATGTGCGTGTGTGAGTGTGCATGTGTGTGTGTGCGCGAGTGTGTGTGCATGTTTGTATGTGAGTGCGTGTGTGAGTGTGTGTGCCTGTGTAAGTGTGTGTGTGCGTGTGAGTGTGTGTGAGTGTGTGTGCGTGTGAGTGTGTGTGCGTGTGTAAGTGTGTGTGTGTGTGTGAGTGTGTGTGTGCATGTGTGTGAGTGTGAGTGTGTGCACATGCGAGTGTGAGTGTGTGCACATGCGAGTGTGAGTGCGTGCTTGAGTGTGTGTGTGAGTGCATGCATGCGTGTGCATTTGTGCATTTGTGTGTGGGTGTGTGTGTATGTGTGTGTATGTGTGTGTGTGCGCATGTGTGTGAGCGTGTGCGTGCTTGAGTGTGTGTGTTAGTGCGTGCATGCGTGTGCACATGTGCATTTGTGTGTGTATGTGTGTGTATGTGTGTGTATGTGCGTGTGTGCGCGCGTGCATTTGCGTGAGTGTGTGTGCATGAGTTATCCCTGACTCCAGGTGGTCAGGGCATTGTTGTTGTCTGGGCGACGCAGGGTGGGTCAGCCTGGTCTACGGTCCCTGGACTCTGCCCGGCTGACCACAGTGTGGGGCAGTAGTGGCAGGAGTTGGTGCGGTTACTCACATGATATCCACCGGCTTGACAGCCAGGAGGCGAGAGGACAGGTTTGGTACGGGCGGTGGTTTCCCGACATCCCGGCTCGACGCTGCAAGAAAGAAGTTTAAATCCAGTTCAGATGACAGGCAGTGGATGGAAAATCAGCCGCGATACTCAGACTTAGAAACATAGAAACATAGACAATAGGTGCAGGAGGAGGCCATTTGGCCCTTTGAGCCAGCACCGCCATTCAATGTGATCATGGCTGATCATCCACAATCAGTAACCCGTGCCTGCCTTCTCCCCATATCCCTTGATTCCACTAGCCCCTAGAGCTCTATCTTACTCTTTTTTAAATTCATCCAGTGAATTGGCCTCCATTGCCCTCTGTGGCAGAGAATTCCACACACTTTAGAGATACAGCGCGGAAACAGGCCGATCGGCCCACCGAGTCCGCACCTACCAGCGATCACCCCGTACAGTAGCCCTGTCCTAATCACACTAAAGACAATTTACAAATTTCGGAAGCCAATTAACCTACAAACCTGTACGTCTTCCAGGGGGCACATTGGCTGCCTCACAGCGCCGGAGACCCGGGTTCGATCCCGACTGCGGGTGCTGTCTGTACGGAGTTTGTACGTTCTCCCCGTGACCTGCGTGGGTTTTTCCCGGTTTCCAACACATTCCAAAGACGTGCAGCTTTCTAGATTAATTGGCTTCTGTGAAAATTGTAAATTGTCCCTGGTGTGTAGGATACTGTTAGTATACGAGGTGATCGCTGGTCGGTGCATACTCGGTGGGCTGAAGGGCTTGTTCCAACGCTGTATCTCTAAAGTCTAAAGTAAAGTCACGCTGGCACAATGGGGAAAGCAGCAGCCTCACAGCTCCAGAGACGGGGGGTTCGATCCCGACCTCTGGTGCTGTCTGTGTGTGTGGAGTGTACAACATTGCCTGGCCAGGCCGACCCTACAACACAAACCTAGAGCCGCAGCCAGAACAACTGGCTTTTACATGGCGGCACAGTGGCGGAGAGGTAGAGTGGCAGCCACACAGCGCCAGAGACCCGGGTTTGATCCTGACTACGTGGAGCTGTCGGTACAGAGTTTGTACGTTCTCCCGGTGACATTTGGTTTAGTTTATTGAGTTTAAGATACAGCGCGGAAACAGTCCCTTTCGGCCCACCGGGTCCGCGCCGACCAGCGATCCCCGCACACTAACACTATCCTACACCCACTCGGGACAATTTTTACATTTATACCAAGCCAATTAACCTACAAACCTGTACGTCTTTGGAGTGTGGGAGGAAACCGAAGGTCTCGGAGACAACCAACGCAGGTCACGGGGAGAACGTACAAACTCCGTACAGTCGGGATGGAACCCGGGTCTCCGGCGCTGCATTCGCTGTAAGGCAGCAACTCTACCGCTGTGCGCCAATGTGCCACCATTGTGCCAACCTGCGTGGGTTTTCTCCGGGTGCCCCGGTTTCCTCCCATTGTGCCGCCCCATATTCCCATTTCTCCTCGCACTTAGACAATAGACAATAGACAATAGGTGCAGGAGTAGGACATTTGGCCCTTCGAGCCAGCACCACCATTCAATGTGATCATGGCTGATCATTCTCAATCAGTACCCCGTTCCTGCCCTCTCCCCATACCCCCTGACTCCGCTATCCTTAAGAGCTCTATCCAGCTCTCTCTTGAATGCATTCAGAGAATTGGCCTCCACTGCCTTCTGAGGCAGAGAATTCCACAGATTTACAACTCTCTGACTAAAAAGGTTTTTCCTCATCTCCGTACTAAATGGCCTACCCCTTATTCTTAAAATGTGGCCCCTGGTTCTGGACTTCCCCAACATTGGGAACATGTTTCCTGCCTCTAACGTGTCCAACCCCTTAATAATCTTATACGTTTCGATAAGATCCCCTCTCATCCTTCTAAATTCCAGTGTATACAAGCCTAGTCGCTCCAGTCTTTCAACATATGTCAGTCCCGCCATTCCGGGAATTAACCTAGTAAACCTACGCTGCACGTCCTCAATAGCAAGAATATCCTTCCTCAAATTAGGAGACCAAAACTGCACACAGTACTCCAGGTGCGGTCTCACTAGGGACCTGTACAACTGCAGAAGGACCTCTTTGCTCCTATATTCAACTCCTCTTGTTATGAAGGCCAACATTCCATTGGCTTTCTTCACTGCCTGCTGTACCTGCATGCTTCCTTTCAGTGACTGATGCACTAGGACACCCAGATCTCGTTGTATGTCCCCTTTTCCTAACTTGACACCATTCAGATAATACTCTGCCTTCCTATTCTTACCACCAAAGTGGATAACCTCACACTTATCCACATTAAACTGCATCTGCCATGCATCCGCCCACTCACACAACCTGTCCAAGTTACCCTGCAACCTCATATCATCTTCCTCACAGCTCACACTGCCACCCAGCTTTGTGTCATCTGCAAATTTGCTAATGGTACTTTTAATCCCTTCATCCAAGTCATTAACCTCTTCCCGTCCCCTTCCATCTACATCCCTTCCTCTGGTTTCACATTTCACTCCTCGACCTCTCTTATCTCACAGTCTTTTGTCTTCCCATCTCTGGCTTTTATCCGCCCATCTGCCAATCAAACCCATCCCTCACCTGTATCCTCCTATCACTCACCACCCCCCACATCTCTTCCAGCTTTCTCTCCCCCACCACCACAATCAGAATGAAGAAAGGCTCTGTCCCCTAACGTCACCTATCCATGTTCTCCAGAGATGCTGCGTGACCCGCTGAGTTACTCCAGCACTCTCCGAAACGTCACCTATCCATGTTCTCCAAAGATGCTGCCTGACCCGCTGAGTTACTCCAGCACTCTGTGAAACGTCACCTATCCATGTTCTCCAGAGATGCTGCCTGACCCGCTGAGTTATTCCAGCACAAAGAATGAGGGGGGACCTCTATTAAACCTACCGAAGAGTGAAAGGCCTGGATAGAGTGGATGTGGAGAGGATGCTTTAACTCGTGGGATAGTCTAGGACTAGAGGTCACAGCCTTGGAATTAAACAACGTTCCTTTAGGAAGGAGAGGGTGTTGAATCTGTGGAGGCCAAGTCAATGGATATTTTTAAGGCAGAGATAGATAGAGTCTTGATTAGTACAGGTGTCAGGTGTTACGGGGAGAAGGCAGGAGAATGGTGTTAGAAGGGAGAGATAGATCAGCCATGATTGAATGGCGGAGTATACTTGATGGGCCGAATGTCCTAACTCTGCTCCTATCACTTATGACCTTTGTGCTGACTGGTTTGCACGCAACAGAAGCGCTTCACTGTACCTCAGTACA
Organism: Rhinoraja longicauda; assembly: GCF_053455715.1. Classification (NCBI taxonomy): domain Eukaryota; kingdom Metazoa; phylum Chordata; class Chondrichthyes; order Rajiformes; family Arhynchobatidae; genus Rhinoraja; species Rhinoraja longicauda. The sequence continues at coordinate 3,215,912 of NC_135955.1, read as the reverse complement.
GGTGACATTAAACTAAAACTGAACACTTTGTGTCTTTTTGTAATGGGAAATCATAGCATGATGCATCAGAGAGGACAGGAGACAGGGGAGGTAACTGAGGCAGGTAACATAGTAACATTTAAAAGACACTTGGACAGGGACAAGGATAGGAAAGGTTTAGTGGGATGTGGACCAAAAGTGAGCAGGTGGGACTAGTGCAGAGGAGGATCTTGGATGAGATGGACTAGTTGGGCCGAAGGGCCTGGCTTTGTGCTAAATGATTCGATTGTACCTGGGTAGCACTTTTGGTTCAGGTTAAGGTTTATTATTGTCACGTGTATTGAGGTGAAGTGAAAGTATCACAAAATACTGGAGTAACTCAGCAGGTCAGGCAGCATCTCGGAGAGGGAATGGGTGACGTTTCGGGTCGAGACCCTTCATCAGTCTGATCAGTCTCGACCCGAAACGTCACCCATTCCCTCTCTCCTAGATGCTGCCTGACCCGCTGAGTTACTCCAGCATTTTGCGATACCTTCGATTTGTACCAGCATCTGCAGTTATTTTCCTACACGAGGTGAAGTGAAAGGCTTCGTTTTGCATGTTATCCAAACAGATCAGATAATACCAAACATAAATACACTCAAGTACAATAGGTAGAGCAAAGGGGAAGATACAGAGAGCAAAATATAGTTCTCAGCATTGTAGCGCATCAGTTCCAGAGATCATAAGATATAGGAGCACAATTAGGCAATTCAGCCCATGGAGTTTGCTCTGCCATTCAATCATGGCTGATCTATCATTCCCTCTCAACCCCATTCTCCTGCTTTCTCCCCATAACCACTGACACCCGTACTAATCAAGAAACCGTCAATTTCCTCTTTAAATTGTCCATTGACTTGGCCCTCACAGCCATCTGTGGCAATGAATTCCACAGATTCACCACCCACATCTCCATTCTATAGATATACAGTGCCCCCCACAATGTTTGGGACAAAGACCCATCATTTATTTATTTGCCTCTGAACTCCACAATTTGAGATTTGTAATAGAAAAAAAATCACATGTGGTTTAAAATGCACATTGTCAGATTTTAATAAAGGCCATTTTTATACATTTTGGTGTCACCGAGGAAATTACAGCAGTGTTTATACATAGTCCCCCCATTTCAGGGCACCATAATGTTTGGGACACAGCAATGTCATGTAAATGAAAGTTGTCATGTTTAATATTTTGTTTCATATCCTTTGCATGCAATGACTGCTTGAAGTCTGCGATTCATAGACATCACCGGTTGCTGGGTGTCTTCTCTGGTGATGCTCTGCCAGGCCTGTATTGCTGCCATCTTTAGCTTATGCTTGTTTTGGGGGCTCTTCAGCATATAAAAGGCATGCTCAATTGGGTTCAGATCGGGTGATTGACTTGGCCACCCAAGAATTCACCATTTTTTAGCTTTGAAAAGCTCCTTTGTTGCTTTAGCAGTATGTTTGGGATCATTGTCTTGCTGTAGAATGAACCGCCGGCCAATGAGTTTTGAGGCATTTGTTTGAACTTAAGCAGATAGGATGTGTTTATACCCTACAGAATTCATTATGCTACTACCATCAGCAGTTGTATCATCAATGAAGATAAGTGAGCCAGTACCTTCAGCAGCCATACATGCCCAGGCCATAACACCCCCACCACCATGTTTCACAGATGAGGTGGTATGCTTTGGATCTTGGGCAGTTCCTTCTCTCCTCCATACTTTGCTCTTGCCATCACTCTGATGTAAGTTAATCTTCGTCTCATCTGTCCACAAGACCTTTTTCCAGAACTGTGGTTGCTCTTTTAAGTACTTCTTGGCAAACTGTAACCTGACCATCCTATTTTTGCGGCTAACCAGTGGTTTGCATCTTGCAGTGTAGTCTCTGTATTTCCGTTCATGAAGTCTTCTGCGGACAGTGGTCATTGGCAAGTCTGCACCTGACCCCTGAAGAGTGTTTCTGATCTGTCGGTCAGGTGTTTGGGGATTTTTCTTTATTATAGAGAGAATTCTTCTGTCATCAGCTGTGGAGGTCGTCCTTGGCCTGCCAGTCCCTTTGCGATTAGTAAGCTCACCAGTGCTCTCTTTCCTCTTAATGATGTTCCAAACAGTTGATTTTGGTAAGCCTACGGTTTGGCTGATGTCTCTAACAGTTATATTCTTGTTTCTCAGTCTCATAATGGCTTCTTTGACTTTCATTGGCACAACTATAATCCTCATGTTGATAAACAGCAATAAAAGTTTCCAAAGGTGATAGAAAGACTGGAGGAAAGACTAGTTGCTGAGAGCTCTCTTACACCTGCATTAAGGAGGCATTTAAACACACCTGCGCAATTACAAACACCTGTGAAGCCATGTGTCCCAAACATTATGGTGCCCTGAAATGGGGGACTATGTATAAACACTGCTGTAATTTCTACATGGTGAAACCAAAATGTATAAAAATGTCCTTTATTAAAATCTGACAATGTGCACTTTAACCACATGTGATTTTGTTTCTTTTACAAATCTCAAATTGTGGAGTATAGAGGTAAATAAATAAATGATGGGTCTTTGTCCCAAACATTATGGAGGGCACTGTATGCTTTAATTTTGTGGCTGTGCCCCTCTGGTCCTCGACTCTCCCACAAGTGGAAGCTTCCTCTCCATCCAGGCCTCTCACTAGTCAGTAAGTTTCAATGAGGAACAGGCTAGTGATTAAGAATGATCAGCCATGATTACATTGAATGGCGGTGCCGGCTTGAAGGGCTGAATGGCCTACTCCTGAACCTGTTGTCTATTGTCTATTGTCTATTGAGGTGCCCCCTCATCTTATAAAACTCCAGCGAGTACAGGCCCCGACGTAGTCCAATGTCCGCAATGGGGTAGAGGTGAATTAGATAGCACCATGGCTTAAGGAGGGCTGTTCAGAGGCCTGATAGCAGAGGGGAAGAAGCTGTTCCTGAGTCTGGTGGTGCGCGCTTTCAAGCTTCTGTACCTTCTGCCGGACGGGAACGGGGAGAAGGACACAAAGGGGCCTTCGCAAGACCGCTTACTTCCCCTCCCGGCTTCTTCCGTGCAGAACGACAATTTGCAAAAGGAGGAAGCTGGAAAGAGAAGTAAACGGCACCAGAGTTACGAGAGACAACGCAAGGCAAGAGTTGATAAATTGCTGAAGTCGGCGTCTGGCTGGTGCGTGGGATCAGCACTCTGGTGTTGACCACAACTTCTTGAAAGAGCAGGCAGCCGCTGTGTGTGACAGGGTTAACACAGGCCACGTGTCACTGGTCTACATGCAGGCCGGCACTGTTCTGGCACAGCCGCCTTCAAGGTCAGCCGTAGAGTTTCAGAGCAACCGAGTCTGACGAAGGGCCTCGACCCGAAATGTCAACGATTCCTTCTCTCCAGAGATGCTGCCTGACCTGCTGAGTTACTCCAGCAATTTGTGAATAAATACCTTCGATTTGTTCCAGCATCTGCAGTTATTTTCTTACATCACCTATCCATGTTCTCCAGAGATGCTGCCTGACCCGCTGAGTTACTCCAGCACTCTGTGAAACGTCACCTATCCACGTTCTCCAGAGATGCTGCCTGACCCGCTGAGTTATTCCAGTACTCTGTGACTTCAAGCAGTCATTACATGCAAAATATATGCAACAAAATACTAAACATGACAACTTTCATTTGCATGACATTGCTGTGTCCCAAACATTATGGTGCCCTGAAATGGGGGGACTATGTATAAACACTGCCGTATTTTCTACATGGTGACACCAAAATGTATAAAAATGGCCTGTATTAAAATCTGACAATGTGCACTTTAACCACATGTGATTTTTTTAAATTACAAATCTCAAATTGTGGAGTACAGAGGCAAATAAATAAATGATGGGTCTTTGTCCCAAACATTATGGAGGGCACTGTAAAAGATATTTGGATAGGCACATGGATGAGAAAAGTTTAGAGGGATAGGGGCCATAAGCGGGAGAATGGGGCGAGCTTGTCATCCTGGTGTTCCTCCAGCACTGTGCGTTTTTAGGCATAACGAAGGAATGACTTTGGAAAAGGTGAGGGGGGTTTTGCTGCGTCAGAACCTTCGTGCAAATGAGGGAGGGATCGGGAGCAGGGGTGGGGATCTGGAGAGTGACTCCTGAAGGTGGGAATTATTCGGCAGGTGGGACACACACACTTTTGTTGCTTTTGGGAAGATAGACACAAAATGCTGGAGTAACTCAGCGGGACAGACAGGCAGCGTCTCCGGAGAGACGTTTCGAGGTCGAGACCCTTCTTCGGAAGAAGAACAAACCTGTACGTCTTTGGAATGTGGGAGTGAACCTAAGAGGTCGCGGGGAGAACGTACAAACTACGTACTGACAGCATCCGTGGTCAGAATCGAACCCAGGGGTCTCTGGCGCTGTGAGGCAGCAACTCTGCCCCTGCCACCCCACTGTGCCGTTCCTATTAAACCTTTTCCCTCTCACCTTAAACCTATGTCCGCTGGTTCTTGATCCCCCCCTACTCTGGGTAAGAGACTCTGCATTCACCCGATCTATTCCCCTCATGATTTTATATACCTCTATGAGATCACCCCTCAGCCTCCTGCACTCCAAAGAATAGAGTCCCAGTTTTCGACCCGAAATGTCACCCATTCCTTCTCTCCAGAGATGCTGCCTGTCCCGCTGAGTTACTCCAGCATTTTGTGTCGATCTTCGGTGTAAACCGACTAGGCTTGTATACACTGGAATTTAGAAGGATGAGAGGAGATCTTATCGAAACGTATAAGATTATTAAGGGGTTGGACACGTTAGAGGCAGGAAACGTGTTCCCAATGTTGGGGGAGTCCAGAACAAGGGGCCACAGTTTAAGAATAAGGGGTAGGCCATTTAGAACTGAGATGAGGAAAAACCTTTTCAGTCAGAGAGTTGTGAATCTGTGGAATCCTCTGCCTCAGAAGGCAGTGGAGGCCAATTCTCTGAATGCATTCAAGAGAGAGCTAGATAGAGCTCTTAAGGATACCGGAGTCAGGGGGTATGGGGAGAAGGCAGGAACGGGGTACTGATTGAGAATGATCAGCCATGATTACATTGAATGGCGGTGCTGGCTCGAAGGGCCGAATGGCCTCCTCCTGCACCTATTGTCTATTGTCTATCTGCAGTTCCTTCCTACGCACTACTTGTTGCGATGGGAATCACTTTAGGCAAGTGCACAACTTGAGAGCTGACAGATATTTTAACGTTGGACCCTTGACGTGGGCACGTAAAGCAGAAACACAGGTGGCAAAGAATCGCTCACCAGAGGGAAGATAATTTCAATAAAAACAGGCACAGAGTTTAGTTCCACAGACACAGCATTGAACTAGATCCAACGAGGCCCAGCTGACCATCGATCACCTGCTCACATTAGTTTAGTTTAACGGGACAGGCAGCATCACTGGATAGAAGGAATGGGTGATGTTTCAGGTTGGGAGGCCCTTCTTTAGACTGAAGAAGGGTCTCGATTCGAAACGTCACCCATCCCTTCTCTCCAGAGATGCTGCCTGCCCCGCTTAGTAACTCCAGCATTTTGTGTCTATCTTTGGTGTAAACCAGCATTTCCTACACACTAGTTTAGTTTGGTTTCTAGAGACATGGACTCATACAGTATGGAAACAGGCCCTTCAGCCCAACTTGTCCACACCGACCAACATGTCCCAGCTACACTAGTCCCACCTGCCTGTATTTGACCCATGTCCCTCTAAACCTGTCCTATGCAGGTACCTGTCGAAATGTTACTTAAACGTTGCGATAGTCCCTGCCCCAACTACCTCCTCCAGCAGCTTGGTCCAAACACCCACCACCTTTTGTGTGAAAAAGTTACCCCTCGGATTCCTTTTCATTGCCACAGACGGCTGTGGAGGCAGTCAATGGACATTTTTAAGGTGTTGATACATAGATTCTTGATTAGTACGGGCGTCAGGGGTTATGGGGAGAAGGCAGGAGAATGGGGTTGAGAGGGTAAGATAGATCAGCCATGATGAATGGCGGAGTAGACTTGATGGGCCGAATGGCCTAATTCTGCTCCTACCACATATGAACATGAACTTATGTTCCTATTAAATCTTTCCCCCCTCACCTTAAACTGTAAATTTCCCAGGTGTGGGACGAATAAAGGAATATATTATAGACAATAGATAATAGACAATAGACAATAGGTGCAGGAGTAGGCCATTCAGCCCTTCGAGCCAGCACCGCCATTCAATGTGATCATGGCTGATCATTCTCAATCAGTACCCCGTTCCTGCTTTCTCCCCATACCCCCTGACTCCTCTATCCTTAAGAGCTCTATCTAGCTCTCTCTTGAATGTATTCAGAGAATTGGCCTCCACTGCCCTCTGAGGCAGAGAATTCCACAGATTCACAAAAGTTTTTCCTCATCTCTGTTCTAATTGGCCTACCCCTTATTTTTAAACTGTGGCCCCTAGTTCTGGACTCCCCCAACATTGGGACCATGTTTCCTGCCTCTAACGTGTCCAACCCCTTAATAATCTTATACGTTTCGATAAGATCTCCCCTCATCCTTCTAAATTCCACTGTATACAAACCTAGTCGCTCCAGTCTTTCAACATATGACAGTCCTGCCATTCCGGGAATTAACCTAGTAAACCTGCGCTGCACGCCCTCAATAGCAAGAATATCCTTCCTCAAATTTGGAGACCAAAACTGCACACAGTACTCCAGGTGCGGTCTCACTAGGGCCCTGTACAACTGCAGAAGGACCTCTTTGCTCCTATACTCAACTCCTCTTGTTATGAAGACCAACATTCCATTGGCTTTCTTCACTGCCTGCTGTACCTGCATGCTTCCTTTCAGTGACTGATGCACTAAGACACCCAGATCTCGTTGTACGTCCCCTTTTCCTAACTTGACACCATTCAGATAATAATCTGCCTTCCTATTCTTACCACCAAAGTGGATAACCTCACACTTATCTACATTAAACTGCATCTGCCATGCATCTGCCCACTCACACAACTTATTATTATTATTATTATTATTATTATTATTATTATTATTATTATTATTATTATTATTATTATTATTATTATTATTATTATTATTATTATTATTATTATTATTATTATTATTATTATTATTATTATTATTATTATTATTATTATTATTATTATTATTATTATTATTATTATTATTATTATTATTATTATTATTATTAACCTATGTCCTCTGCTTTTCAATTACCCTACTCTGCTTACCAAATGTATTCCTCTCATGATTTTATATACCTGTATAAGATCATCCCTCATCCTCCTGCGCTCCATGGAATAGAGACCCAGCCTGCTCAACCTCTCCCGATAGCTCAGACCCTCTAGTCCTGGCAACATCCTCGTAAATCATCTCTGATTCCTTCCCAGCTGGACAACATCTTTCCTATAACATGGTGCCCAGAACTGAAGACAATACTCTAAATGCGGCCTCGCCAACATCTTATACGACTGTAACATGACCTCCCAACTTCTATAGTCAATGCCTGTTCTACCTAAGAACACTGAAAAAGTCTGGTCTACCCCAACAGCTGCTGACGACCTTCTACCGCTACACCATAGAGAGCATCCTAACACATGGCATCCCTGTGTGGTACCTCAGCTGCACGGAGGCAGAGAGGAAAGCTCTTCAGTGGGTAGTCCATAGAGCTCAGAGGACCATCGGAACACAGCTACCAGACTTGGAGGGCATCTACAACACACGATGCCTCAGAAAAGCCACCAGCATCCACAAAGACTCTTCACACCCCTGCAACAGTCTGTTCGAACTTCTACCATCGGGCAGACGATACAAGGCCTTCTACGCCCGCACCTCCAGACTCAGGAACGGCTTCATCCCCAGGGCCATAGCTGCTATGAACCGGTCCTGCTGAGCCGGATGGTCACATCGCACAGTGATCCGGCACAGATCAACTTGCACTTTATTCTGTCTTAAAACTGTTCTAATTTGTTTCATTGGGTTGTTTAAATTAATACTGACTAGCTAATTAATTTATTGCATCGTATGGGAGGCGCATTCCCAATCTCGTTGTACCCCGTACAATGACAATAAAGATATATTGTATTGTATTGTATTGTATTGTATTGTATTGATGAAGGCCAATGTGCTGAAAGCCTTCTATTTTTTTTAGAGATACAGCGCAGAAACAGGCTCTTCGGCCCATCGGGTCCGCGCCGCCCAGCGATCCCCGCACATTAACATTATCCTACACCCACTAGGGACAATTTTTACATTTGCCCAGCCAATTAACCTACAAACCTGTACGTCTTTGGAGTGTGGGAGGAAACCGAAGATCTCGGAGAAAACCCACGCGTTGTCACGGGGAGAACGTACAAACTCCGTACAGACGGCGCCCGTAGTCAGGATCGAACCTGAGTCTCCGGCGCTGCATTCGGTAGGCAACTCTACCGCTGCGCCACTGTGCCACCAATTCTTGACCACCCTATCCATCTATGACGCCAATTAGTTTAGATTATTTTAGTTAATTGTTACCTGTACCGAGGTACAGTGAGATGCTTTTTATTGCATGCTATCCAACCAGAGGAAAGACATGACATGATTACAATCGTGCTGTCCACAGTGTACAGATACAGGACAAAGGGAATAATGTTTAGTGCAAGGGAAAACCCAAGTAAAGTCTCATTAAAGATAGTCTGAGCTTCTCCAATGAGGTTGATTTCCTGTGTTATGTCGCTTTCTCACCCACTCCCTACACACTTGAGGGGCAATTTACATAGGGCCGATTAACCTTCAAACCCGCACGTCTTTGGGATGTGGGAGGAAACCGGAGCACCCGGAGGAAACCCACGCATAACCTTTGACATCACATTAGGGGCAGGATGCTGGAAGCATCAAGTGGTCAAACCACAGTGCAGAGCGCCAGAGACCCAGGTTCGATCCTGACCACGGCTGCTGTCTGTGTAGAGTTTGCACGTTCACCCTACGACCGCGCGGGTTTTCCCCCGGATGCTCCGGTTTCCTCCCACACCTCCAAAGTCATTCATGTTTATGTTTGTAGGTTAATTGGCTTCTGTAAATTGTGCCTAAGTGTGTAGGATAGAACTAGTGAACGGGGGGTTCGCTGGTCGGCGCGAACTCGGTGGGCCAAAGGGCTTGTTTCCACACTGTATCTCTAATCTAAACTAGCGTGAACGGGTGATCGCTGGTCAGCATGGACTCGGTGGGCCGAAGGGCCTGTTTCCACACTCTCTAAACTAGGGTGAACAGGTCAGTGTGGACTTGGTGGGCCAAAGGGCCTGTTTCCGCGCTGTATCGTTTTTTAGCTTCGTTTAATTTAGAGATACAGCGCGGAAACAGGCCCTTCGGCCCACCGGGTCCGCACCGACTAGCGATCCCCGCACATTAACACTATCCTATACCCACTAGGGACAATTTTTACATTTACCAAGCCAATTAACCTACAAACCTGCACGTCTTTGGAGTGTGGGAGGAAACCGAAGATCTCGGAGAAAAAACCCACGCAGGTCACGGGGAGAACGTACAAACTCAGTACAGACAGCGCCCGGTAGTTGGGATCGAACCCGAGTCTCCGGCGCTGCATTCGCTGTAAGGCAGCAACTCTACCGCTGCGCCACCGTGGCCGCCCAAAACTCTAAACATCTCTAAGCTACACTAGGGTGAAAGGGTGATCGCTGGTCAATGTGGACTTGGTGGGCCGAAGGGCCTGTTTGCACACTGTGTCTCTCAATTAAACTAAACTAGACTAAACTAGACTAGACTAAACTAAACTAAACTGGACTAAACTAAAGGGAGCTCCCTTGTGGAGGTTTCCCGAGACAGGGGTCAGTTCCTGGTGACTGGAACTGTGTGCTGGAGCGGGCAGTGGGTGGAACATCTGTACACAGATGGGGAAAGGCAGGGTCACTGGCCTGTGTGGCCACACACAGGATACAGAACTGTTCGCCCCGGAAACCCTGCTCCACGCTGCCATGGTTTCTGCCCGGCTTCCTGATCCCTCTGCGCGTCCACGCGCCTCGCTAACTCCACTCAGTCTGGATTTTAAAATCGGGCGGCATTTTAGATTTAGATTTAGATTTAGAGATACAGTGCAGAAACAGGCCCTTCGACCCACCGGGTCCGCGCCGCCCAGCGATCCCCGCACACTAACACTATCCTACACCCACTAGGGACAATTTTTACATTTACCCTGTCAATTAACCTACATACCTGCACGTCTTTGGAGTGTGGGAGGAAACCGAAGATCTCGGAGAAAACCCACGCAGGTCACGGGGAGAACGTACAAACTCCGTACAGACGGCGCCCGTAGTCAGGATCGAACCTGAGTCTCCCGCGCTGCATTCGCTGTAAGGCAGCAACTCTACCGCTGCGCCACTGTGCTGGCATGAATGCGCAGCGAGTAGGGCTACTGCCTTACAGTGCCAGAGACCCGGGTTCGATCCCGGCCTCGGGCGCTGTCTCTGTGTGTAGAGTTTGCTCATTCTCCCTGTGACTGTGTGGGTTACATGTTCATAAGTGATAGGAGCAGAATTAGGCCATTCGGCCCATCAGGTCTACTCCTCCATTCAATCATGGCTGATCTATCTCTCCCTCCTAACCCCATTCTCCTAAATTGAATTGAATAAGTTTATTGGCCAAGTATGTACACATACAAGGAATGTGCTTTGGTGCTCCGCTCGCAAGTAACAACATGAACACACAGTAAACAATTAAGAATAAAGCATAAAACATTAAAATATTAAGAATAAAACATTATAGTTTAAACATCTGAATCAAATAAAATACCAGAGCAAAAGGAGGCTGCAGACTTTGGTTATTGAGTAGAACTACAACTCGTGGAAAAAAGCTGTTTTTACGTCTGGCTGTGGCTGCTTTGACAGTCCGGAGTCGCCTTCCAGACGGAAGTGCTTCAAAGAGTTTGTGGCCAGGGTGAGAGGGGTCAGAGATGATCTTGCCCGCTCGCTTCCTGGCCCTTGCAGTGTACAGTTCGTCAATGGGGGGAAGGTTGCAGCCAACAACCTTCTCAGCTGTGCGAACGATCCGTTGCAGCCTCCGGATGTCAGAATAGACTTGATGGGCCCAATGGCCTCATTCTGCACCTATGACCCAATGATTCCCAGCCTCTGACAAGAGAGTGTGTGAAGCATGGCGTCACAGAGACATACAGCACGGAAACAGGCCCTTCGGCCCCACTGGTCCATGCCGACCAAGATGCCCCATGCAAGCTAATTCCGTTCACCGCCTTTAATCCTACGTCCCTTTCAAACTTTCCTATCTATGTACCTGTCAAAAGTATTTGAAATGTTGTTGTAGTCCCTGCCTCAACCACCTCCACAGGCAGCTGGTTCCATACACCCACCACTCTCTGTGTGAAAAGGTTGCCCTTCAGGTTCCTATTAAATCTTTCCCCTCCCACCTTGAACCTATTTCCTCTGGTTCTTGATTCCCCTACTCTGGGTAAAAGACTCTAATACACCTCGATGAGACCACCCCTTGGCCTACTGTGCTCCAAGGAATAAAAACCTTGCCGTTCAACCTCTCCCTGTAGCTCAAGCCCTCGAGTCTTGGAACATCCTTGCACTTTACTCAAGATTCAAGCATCTGCAGTTCCTGGTGCTTGTAATCAAATTCTCTGTATCGTAGCTGAACTTGAAACCACCGATTATTATGTGGGGGTGGTACAGCATTGGAACACTTTTACATTTCATGCAAAACATCAGTGTACTTACTAACTGTCATATGTCCCTTATTAAAATATCCTCTGCACCACCCGATCACACCGTCCCGCGGTCAGACACGCGATGAAGCTCTTCGGCCCATCGAGTCCGCGCCAGCCATCGATCACCTGTTAACTCTAGTTTTGTTTTCCCTCTTTCACATCCGCTCCCTCCACATCAGGAGCTATTTACGAGGGCCATTTACCCTACAAACACACACGTCTTTGGGATGCAGGGGGAAGGGCGGCACGGTGGCGCAGCGGTAGAGTTGCTGCCTTACAGCGAATGCAGCGCCGGAGACTCAGGTTCGATCCTGACTATGGGCGCCGTCTGTACGGAGTCTGTACGGAGTCTGTACGGAGTTTGTACGTTCTCCCGTGACCTGCGTGGGTTTTCTCCGAGATCTTCGGTTTCCTCCCACACTCCAAAGACGTACAGGTATGAGGGTTAATTGACTGGGTAAATGTAAAAATTGTCCCTAGTGCATGTAATATAGTGTTAATGTTCGGGGATTGCTGGGCGGCTCGACTCGGTGGGCCGAAGGGCCTGTTTCCGCGCTGTATTTCTAAAAATAAAAAAATAAAAAATAAAAAATAAAAAGAAATTGGAGCAAAAGAGGTGAGGAGGAATTTTGTTAGCCAGAGGGCGGTGAATCTGTGGGTTTCATTGCCACGTGCAGCAGCGGAGGCCATGTCAATGGGTATTTGTAAGGTGGAGACTGACAGATTCTTGATTAGTACAGATGTCGGGGGTTACGGGGAGAAGGCAGGGGCATGGGGTTAGGAGGGAGAGATAGATCTGCCCTGATCGAATGGCGGAGTAGAGTTGATGGGCCGAGTGGCCTAATTCTGCAAAATGAACATGAACTTATCATGCCCGCGCGGTCACGGGGAGAACGTGCAAACTCCCACGCACAGACCGAGGTCAGGATCGAACCGGGGATCTGTGTCGCTGTGAGGCAGCGGCTCGACCCGCTGCGCCATGGTGTTTTGTTGTTGCCAGTGGCGGGGATTTTGGAGCTTTAGTCTTTGCTCCTGTCGTATGTTGAAAGACTGGAGCGACTGGGCCTGTATACACTGGAATTTAGAAGGATGAGATATTGAAACATATAAGATTATTAAGCGGTTGGACACGTTAGAGGCAGGAAACATATTCTCAATGTTGGGGAGTCCAGAACCAGGGGCCACAGTTTAAGAATAAAGGGTAGGCCATTTAGAACGGAGATGAGGAAAAACTTTTTCAGTCAGAGAGTTGTGAATCTGTGGAATTCTCTGCCTCAGAAGGCAGTGGAGGCCGATTCTCTGGATGCTTTCAAGAGAGAGCTAGATAGAGCTCTTAATGATAGCGGAGTCAGGGGGTATGGGGAGAGGGCAGGAACGGGGTACTGATTGTGGATGTTCAGCCATGATCACATTGAATGGAGGTGCTGGCTCGAAGGGCCGAATGGCCTACTCCTGCACCTATTGTCTATTGCCTATTGTCTATTGTCTATTATCTATTGCCTATTGTCCATTGTCTATTGTCTATTATCTATTGTCCATTGCCTATTGCCCGTTATCTATTGTCTATTGTCTACTGTCTATTGTCTATTATCTATTGTCCATTGTCTATTGTCCATTGCCCATTATCTATTGCCTATTGCCTATTGCCTATTGCCTATTGCCTATTGCCTATTGCCTATTGCCTATTGCCTATTGCCTATTGCCTATTGTCTATTGCCTTTTGTTTATTGCCTTTTGTCTATTGTCTATTGTCTATTGTCCATTGCCCATTGCCCGTTATCTATTGTCTATTGTCTATTGTCCATTGCCTATTGCTCGTTATCTATTGTCTATTGCCTTTTGTCTATTGCCTTTTGTCTATTGCCCGTTATCTATTGTCTATTGTCTATTGTCTATTGTCTATTGTCTATTGTCTATTGTCTATTGTCTATTGCCTTTTGACTATTGCCTGAAGGGAACACATATTTTGAGCGTCAGTGATGGCGTTTTGTGGCCTCACTGTTTTCAGACACGTCTCTTTCGCCACTTCTTTTTTTTTGCACGATCTTCAAACATTTCACAAGCCGTGACACAAATAAACGGAACATCTCACAACCCAATCTCGTGAGAATCTCACACTTATTAATAGCACCTCTACTTCCTCTGCTTCTTCCCAATTTCAGAACGAATCCAATTACAGTAATTGCTCATAATGTAGACGTCCACATTTATAAAATACGCTCAGCCCTTTTAACGTTTCTCCTTTTTAAAACAAAATTTAGCCCGAACTTATATCATATCATATCGTATCATATCATATCATATATATACAGCCGGAAACAGGCCTTTTCGGCCCACCAAGTCCGTGCCGCCCAGCGATCCCCATACATTAACACTATCCTACACCCACTAGGGACAATTTTTACATTTACCCAGCCAATTAACCTACATACCTGTACGTCTTTGGAGTGTGGGAGGAAACCGAAGATCTCGTAGCAAAGAACTGCAGATGCTGGTTCATGCCAAAGATAGACACAAAGTGCAGAAGTAACTCGGCTGATCAGGCGGTACCTCTGGAGAAAAAGGAAGGATGAAGTTTCGGGACGGAACCCTTCTTCAAGAGAGTGTGAAGAAGGGTCCTGACCCGATATGTCACCAATCCATGTTCTCCAGAGATGCTGGCTGACCCGCTGAGTTACTCCAGCACTCTGTGAAACGTCACCTATCCACGTTCTCCAGAGATGCTGCCTGACCCGCTGAGTTACTCCAGCACTCTGTGAAATGTCACCTATCCATGTTCTCCAGAGATGCTGCCTGACCCGCTGAGTTACTCCAGCACTCTGTGAAACGTCACCTATCCATGTTCTCCAGAGATGCTGCCTGACCCGCTGAGTTACTCCAACACTCTGTGTCTATCATTCCTGGTATTGACTTAGAGCAGTTATATATTAATCATGTATAGTCTTTCTGCTGACTGGTCAGCATGCAACAAAAGATTTTTGCTGTACCTCAGTACACATGACAATAAACAAAACTCTCAAATCTCACTCCTTTGGGTGCCGCAGTGGCGCTACGGGTAGAGTTGCTGCCTGACAGTGCCAGAGATTCAGGTTCAATCCTGACTTCGGGTGCTGTCTGTGTGGAGTTTGCACGTTCTCCCCGTGACCGTGTGGGTTTCCTCCGGGTGCTCCGCTTTCCTCCCACATCCCAAAGACGTAAATTGCCCCTCGTGTGTCGGGAGTGGATGAGAAAGTGGGATAAGGTAGGACTAGTGTGAACAGGTGATCGATGGTAAGTCTAGACATGATGGGCCGAAGGGCCTGTTCCTCTGTTGTGTCTCCAAATCAAACTAAAAACATTTCAGCCAGTTTACACCTTCTAGATTCATGTTCATAGGTCAAAGGGGCAGAATTAAGCCATTCGGCCCATCAAATCTACTCTGACATGCAATCAAGGCTGATCTACCGTCCCCTCTCAACCCCATTTCCTGCCTTCTCCCCATAACCCCTGACACCTGTACTAATTAATAATCTACCTATCTCTGGTGTAAAAATATCTATTGACGACTTCCACAGCCTTCTGTGGCAATGAATTCCACAAATTCACCACCTTCTGACTAAAGAAATTCCTCCTCATCTCCTTCCTAAAGGAACTTCCTTTAATTCTGAGGCTGTGCCCTCTGGTCCTAGACTCTCCCACTAGTGGAAACATCCTCTCCATATCCACTCTATCCAGGTCTTTCACAATTCAGTAAGTTTCAATGAGGTCCCCCCTCATCCTTCTAAACCTCAGCGTGTACAGGTGTGAATGAACCTGTTCACACGATGAGTAGACAGTGTGGCCTTTATTGTACTTTTGGCAATAAGTTAGTCTGTTTGGACAAAGCTAGATAGTGGTGAGATACCCCTGTGCCTAATGAAAGGGTGAATGCAAAGGTACATTTCCCGCAGAGTAGGGGATTCAAGAACATTCAAGTGGTGCGCACTTTCAAGCTTCTGTACCTTCTGCCGGACGGGAGCGGGGAGAAGAGGGAATGGCCGGGGTGGGACAAGTCTTTGATTATGTTGGCTGCTTTCCCGAGGCAGCGTGAAGTGTAGATGGAGCCGATGGTGGGGAGCCTGGTCTATGTGATGGGCTGGGCTACATCTACAATGGTGGGGAGTGTGGTGTGTGTGATGGAATGGGCTACATCTACAACATGCATCTACAATCGTGCCTTAGGGCAGGAAGGCTGAAGGTGGGCGGACGAGGAGAGGGACAACAATTTACGGGACGACCGGAATGGAGGGGACGGCCACAATGGGCCTTTGTGGCCAACTACAACTGGGACTGGGAAACGGCCTCAAAACATGGCCGCTCTCGCACACCGACTCAGCGGGCTGTTTCTATGCATTCTGCACTTAACCAGGGATTGTACGTATGTGTGGCCATAATCTTACTGATCCACATGCAAAGAAAGAATCTCAATGGGGCTAAAGAAATTAAGGGATATGGGGAAAAGGCAAGAACGGGGTACGAATTGTGGATGATCATCCATGATCATATTGAATAGTGGTGCTGGCTCGAAGGGCCGAATGGCCTACTCATGCAGCTATTCTTTTTCAATGGCAGTGCTGGCTCAAAGGGCTGAATGGCCTACTCCTGCACCTATTTTTCTATGTTTCTATGTTTGTAATGTTCCTTGGTACATGTGATAATAAAGAAACCATTGAATCACTGAACTCTGTGATTTCTTGCTAGCATGGATCCAGTGGAGCGAAGGGTCTCCTGTGTTTCACGGAACAGTCCAGCACAGGAATGGTCACAGGCTCCTTCATGAAGCCAGGCTAAAGTAAACTAATCTAATCTAAACCAAACTAAATTAAACTAAAGTAAACTAAACTAAACTAAACTAAACTAAACTAATCTAATCTAATCTAAACTAATTTAAACATAGAAACATAGACAATAGGTGCAGGAGGAGGCCATTTGGCCCTTCGAGCCAGCACCGCCATTCATTGTGATCATGGCTGCTCATCCACAATCAGTAACCTGTGCCTGCCTTCTCCCCATATCCCTTGATTCCGCTAGCCCCTAGAGCTCTACCTACCTCTCTTTTAAATTTATCCAGTGATTTGGCCTCCACTGCCCTCTGTGGCAGAGAATTCCACAAATTCACAACTCTCTGGGTGAAAAAGTTTCTTCTCACCTCAGTTTTAAATTGCCTCCCCTTTATTCTTAGACTGTGGCCCCTGGTTCTGGACTCGCGCAACATTGGGAACATTTTTCCTGCATCTAGCTTGTCCAGTCCTTTTATAATTTTATACGTCTCTATACGATCCCCTCTCATCCTTCTAAACTCCAGTGAATACAAGCCCAGTCTTTCCAATCTTTCCTCATATGACAGTCTCGTCATTCCAGGGATTAACCTCGTGAACCTTGAGGCTGCACTGCCTCAATAGCAAGGACGGTCCTTCCTCAAATTAGGAGATAAAACTGGACACAATACTGCAGATGTGGCCTCACCAGGGCCCTATACAACTGCAGAAGGACCTCTTTGCTCCAATACTCAAATCCTCTTGTTATGAACATGCCATTAGCTTTCTTCACTGGCTGCTGTACCTGCACGCTTACTTTCAGTGACTGGTGTATAAGAACACCCAGGTCTTGTTGCACTTCCCCTTTACCTAATCTGACATCAGTGAGATAATAATCTGCCTCCTTGTTTTTGCCGCCAAAGTGGGTAACCTCACATTTATCTACATTATACTGCATCTGCCACGCATCTGCCCACTCACTCAACCTGTCCAAGTCACCCTGCAACCTCCTAACAGCCTCTTCGCAGTTCACACTGCCACCCAGCTTTGTGTCATTTGCAAACTTGCTGGTGTTACTTCTAATTCCTTCTTCCAAATCATTAATACATATGGTAAATAGTTGCAGCCCCAGCACCGAGCCTTGCGGCACTCCACTCGCCACTGCCTGCCATTTTGAAAAGGACCCGTTTATTCCTACTCTTTGCTTCCTGTCTGCCAACCAATTCTCTATCCATGTCAATACCATGTGCTCTAATTTTGCTCACCAATCTCCCATGTGGGACCTTATCAAAGGCTTTCTGAAAGTCTAGATACAATACATCCACTGGCTCTCCTTCATCCATTTTACTTGTCACATCCTCAAAAAATTCCAGAAGATTAGTCAAGCAGGATTTTCTCTTCATAAATCCATGCTGACTTGGACCAATCCTTTTTACTGCTATCCAAACTAATCTAATATAAACTAATGTAAAGTAAACTAATCTAAACTAATCTAAAGTAAACTAAAGTAAACTAATCTAAACTAAACAAATCAAAACTAAACTAAAATTTCAACTGAAGATAGACACAAAAAGCTGGAGTAACTTGACGGGGCAGGCAGTATCTGTGGAGAAAAGGGATGGATGATGTTTCGGGTCGAGCCCTTTCCTTCTCTCCAGAGATGCTGCCTGTCCCACTGAGTTACTCCAGCATTTTGTGTCCATCTTTGTTGAAAACCAGCATCTGCAGTTCCTTCCTACACAAATCTAAACTAATCTCAGAGAAAGAAAATATAAAGTGCTGGAGTAATTCAACGGGTCAGGCAGCATCTCTGGAGAACAAGGACAGGTGACGTTTCACAGAGTGCTGCAGTAACTCAGCGGGTCAGGCAGCATCTCTGGAGAACGTAGATAGGTGACGTTTCGGGTCAGGAACCTTCTTCAGAGTGATGCAGTTGTTGGGGGGGGGGGGGGGAGGGTGGGTGGAGAAAGCTGGAAGAGCGGTGAGGGGCAGGACAAAGCCTTGCAAGTGATAGGTGGATACCGGTGAGATGGGTGGAGAAAGACCAGAGATGTAAAGGAAACAAAGGGGTGTGAAATGTGAAGCTGGAGGGAGGAATATGGGTTGAAGGGAACAAGAGGAAGGGGAGAGGAAGAGGGGGCAAGATAGTTTGAGATATGTGTGTATGCCAGGGAGACACAGGGAAGAGAGAGCGGAATAAAAAGGGGAGGGGCTTGTTACATTCGATTGGAGAGGTTATAGGTTATAAGTCGGCTGGGACTCTATTCCTTGGAGTGCAGGAGGATGAGGGGTGATCTTATAGAGTTGTATAAAATCATGAGAGGAATAGATCTGGTGGTAGATGCACAGAGTCTCTGCCCAGAGTAGGTGAATCGAGGACCAGAGGACAAAACGTTTAAAGTGAATGGGGAAAAGATTTAATAGGAATCTGAGGGGTAACTTTTTCACACAAAGGGTGGTGGGTGTATGGAACAAGCTGCCAGAGGAGGTAGTTGAGGCTGGGACTATCGCAATGTTTAAGAAACAGTTAAACAAGTACATGGGCAGGTCGGGTTTGGAGGGATATAGACCAAGCGCAGGCAGGTGGGACTAGTGCAGCTGGGACATGTTGGGGCATGTATGGGCAAGTTGGGCCGAAGGGCCTGTTTCCACGCAGTACCACTCTATGACTCTGAGAATTCAATGTTCACTCTACTGGATTGTAGGCAACTCAAGCAGAATATGAGGTGCTGTTCGTCCAGTTTGTGTTTGGCCTTACTCTGGCAATGGAGGAGGCCCAGGACAGAAAGGTCAATGTGGGAATGGGAGAGGGAGTTAAAATGTTTTGCAACCGGGAGATTCAGTAGGCCTCGACGGACCGAGCACATATACTTGGTGAAACGGTCACCGAGTCTACGCTTGGTCTCGCTGATGTGCAGGAGGTCACATCAGGAACACCAGTAGGGGTTGCCAACTATCTCACTCCCAAAGAAGGGACAAAAGGTGACATCACCGCCCGCGCCCCACGTGACCTCACCCAGCCAGAGGCCACGTGCTCCCGCTCCACCAACGGAGGCTGCCCGGGCCGGGAGGCGGGTTGCTACGCAACCTCCGCTAGGCGCACGCACTCGGCCCCGCTCCCCGAACACACTCCATTAGCCTACAGTATCCGGGCCTATTGCAGCCCCCGGGCCTATAGTATCCGGGTCTACAGCGGCCCCCGGGCCTACAGTGTCCGGGCCTACAGCGCCCCCCCCGGGCCTAATACGGGACAAGGGCGGTCCCATACGGGACCAACCAATTTAGCCCAAAATACTGGATGTCCCGGCTAATACGGCACAGTTTGCAACGCTAAACACCAGATGCAGTAGATGAGGTTGGAGGAGGTGCAAGTAAACCTCTGTCTCACCTGGAAGGACTTCTTGGGTCGCTAGATGGAGGTATAGCGACAGGTGTTGCATCTCCTGCGGTTGCTGGGGAAGGTACCTGGGGAGGGGGTGGTTTGGGCGGGAAGGGACGAGTTGACCAGTGAGTTGCGGAGGGATCGGTCAATGCGGAAGACGGAAAGGGGTGGAGATGGGAAGACGTGGTTAGTGGTGGGATCCCGTTGGACATGAAGGAAATGTCAGAGAAAGAAAGGGCGGCACGGTAGCGCAGCGGTAGAGTTGCTGCTTTACAGCGAATGCAGCGCCGGAGACTCAGGTTCGATCCTGACTACGGGTGCTGCACTGTAAGGAGTTTGTACGTTCTCCCCGTGACCTGCGTGGGTTTTCTCCGAGATCTTCGGTTTCCTCCCACACTCCAAAGATGTACAGGTATGTAGGTTAATTGGCTGGGTAAATGTAAAAATTGTCCCTAGTGGGTGTAGGATAGTGTTAATGTACGGGGATCACTGGGCGGCACGGACTTGGAGGGCCGAAAAGGCCTGTTTCCGGCTGTAGATATATGATGATGATGAAACTAATCACATCCACCTGTACGTGATCGGTTTAGAGTCATCGAGTCATCGGCCCAACTGAAAAGGGTCTCGACCCGAAAGGCCACCTAATCTTTTTCTCCAGAGATGCTGCCTGACCCACTGAGTTACTCCAGCTTTTTGAGTCTGTCCTTTTAATCCCTTATCATAGAGTCATTAAGTCATACACTGTGGAAACAGGCCCTTCGGCCCAATTTGCCAACACGGGCCAATGTGCCCCAGCTACACTAGTCCCACCTGCCTGCATTTGGCCCATATCCCTCTAAACCTATCTTATCCATGTACCTGTCTAAACTTAAACACTGCGAAAGTCCCAGCCTCAACTACTTTCTCTGGCAGCTCGTTCCATACACCCACCACCCTCTGAGTGGAAAGGTTGATCCCCAAGTTCCAATTAAATCTTTCCTGGGTCCTCTGGTTCTCGATTCCCCTACTCAGGGCAAAAGATTCTGTGCATTTACCCGATCTAATCCTCTCATGGTTTTGTACACCTCAATAAGATCACCCTTCATCCTCCTGCTCCAAGTCCTACCCTGCCCAACCACTCCCTAAAGCTCAGGCCCTCGAGCCCTGGCAACATCCTCGTAAATCTTCTCTTCACCCAATTCCAGCTCAACAACATCTTTCCTATGACATGGTGCCCCAAACTGAACACAATAACCGAAATGTGGCCTTCACTGTCTTGCGCACTTTATTTTGCATTAAACATTGTTCCCTTTATCCTGCATCTGTCCACTGTGGACAACTCGATTGTCATCATGTATAGCCTTTCCGCCGACTGGATAGCACGCAACAAAAGCTTTGCACTGTAATTCATAGGGTTGCCAACTGTCCCGTATTATCCGGGACATTCTGTATTTCGGGCTAAATTGGTTAGACAGTAGACAATAGGTGCAGGAGGAGGCCATTCGGCCCTTCGAGCCAGCACCGCCATTCAATGTGATCATGGCTGATCATTCTCAATCAGTACCCCGTTCCTGCCTTCTCTCCATACCCCCTGACTCCGCTATCCTTAAGAGCTCTATCTAGCTCTCGTAAGGGAGATTTGCCCCGTAAGGGACCGCCCTTGTCCCTTATTACCACATGGGCCTCTGTCGGCCCACTGGCCGCTGTAGGCCGAGACAGTGTAGGCTAACGGAGTGTGTTCGGGGAGCGGGGCCGAGTGTGTTCGCCTAACGGAGGTTGCGTAGCAACCTGCCTCCCGACCCGGGCGGCCGCCATTGGTGGGGCGGGAGCACGTGGCCGTTGGCTGGGTGAGGTCATGTGGGGCGCTGGGCGGTGATGTCACCTTGTCCCGTATTTGGGAGTGAGAGAGCTGGTGCCCCTAGTGCCTCGGTACACGTGACAATAAACTAAACTGAAACTAAACTAAACACAACTCTGAAGAAGGATCTTGACCTGAAACTTCGCCTCTTCCTTGTCTCCAGAGATGCTGCCTGACCCGCTGAGTTACTCCAGCACTCTGTGAAACATCACCTATCCGTGTTCTCCAGAGATGCTGCCTGACCCGCTGAGTTACTCCAGCATTTAATGTCTATCTTCGGTATAAACCGGCATCTGCAGTTGACCTACACACGACCTCCCAACGGCTAGAAGCAAATGTGCAAAAAGCCTTTTTGACCACCCCATCTATCTGTGATGCCATTTTCTCTGCACAGTGTGATTTCTAAGGTGTGAGAAACCTTAGTTTCAGTTTAGTTTATTGTCACGTGTACCCAGGAACAGTGAAAAGCTTTTGTTGCGTGCTATCCAGTGAGCGGAAAGACAATGCATGATTACAATCGACCCATTTACAGTGTACAGATACATGATAAGGGAATAATGTCTAGTGCAAGATAAAGCCAGCAAAGTCCGATCAAGATAAATCAAGATCAGTCTGAAGGAGGGTCTCGAAACAAAACGTCACCCATTATTCCTTCTCTCCCGAGATGCTGCCTATCCCGCTGAGTTACTCCAGCATTCTGTGTGTCTGTCTTCTGTTTGAGTGTAGAAGTTGGGAGGCCATGTTGCAGTTAGGTAAGACGTTGGTGAGACCAATATGCGATCAAGGAGAGCCCGAGGGTCACCAATGAGGTGGATAGTAATTGAGCGCTGCTCTCTGGAGGTGGCATTTGAGAGAGAGTGGACAGGTGTATTTCAGCCTGAGTGTGTGGTCAATACGTGGCTCTCTGTAACCCTTACCACTAAGTCAGCTTGCAACTCACTGTCAGATGGCGAAAGTAGGGTCGTCTATTTACGTTGCGATCAAAATAGCCAAGAGGTTCTGACTTTTCATGGTCTGCTTTCACTTCTAACAATACCAGACAGATATGGAAGTGGACGTTAAGAGGCTTTCAGGTAGGAACACGGATATGCAGGGAATGGGGGTATGTGGATCACGTGCGGGCAGATGTACAGTCTTGGCATCACGTTCAGCACGGACATTGTGGGCCGAAGGGCCTGTTCCCGTGCCGTCGGTTTAGGTTTACTATTGTCACGTGTACAGTGAAAGGCTTTGTTTTGCATGCTATCCAAGCATATCAGGTAACACGGCACGTAAATACAATCAAGTCAAACTCCTGTACAATAGGCAGAGCAAAGGGGGAGGGAGATACAGAGTGCAGAATAGAGTTCTCAGCATTGTAGCGCACCAGTTCCACAGACAGAGTCCAATGTCCGCAATGGGGTAGAGGTGAATCGGACAGTGCCCTAGCTTACGGAAGGACCGTTCAGAAGCCTGATAACAGAGGGGAGGAAGCTGTTCCTGAGTCTGGCGGTGCGCGCTTTCAAGCTTCTGTACCTTCTGCCGGACGGGAGCAGGGTCAGATCAAGAAATACCACACATAAATACAATCATATCTGATCTATCTCTTGAAGAACCGTTCAGAAGAAACAGGAGCAGAATGAGGCCATTCAGCCCATCAAGTATACTTGCTATTCAATCATGGCTGATCTATTTTTCTGCTCAACCCCATTCTAAAGGTACGTCCTTTTATTCGGAGGCTGTGCCCTCTGGTCCTAGACTCTCCCACTAGTGGAAGCATCCTCTCCGCATCCATTCCATCCAGGCCTTTCGCTATCCGGTTGGTTTCAATGAGGTCCCCCCTCATCTTTTTAAACTCAAACTGTTCTATATTTTAGTTTAGTTTTTAGTTTAGAGGTACAGCGCGGAAACAGGCCTTTCGGCCCACTGAGTCCGCACCGGCCACCGATCCATGCACACTAACACTATCCCACGCACACTCGGGATTGTCACTAGGGTGACAATTCACATTTACACCAAGCCAATTAACCCAACTTGCCCACATCTGAAGAAAGGTCTCGACCCGAAACGTCACCCATTCCTTCTCTCCAGAGATGCTGCCTGACCCGCCGAGTTACTCCAGCACTTTGTGTCTACCTTCGATTCAAACCAGCATCTGCAGTTTTCTTTCCTCCACATCTACACTAGATTGGTCTGCGTTTGGTCCATATCCCTCCAAACCTGTCCTACCCATGTACCTGTTTAACTGCTTCTTATACGTTGGGATAGTCCCTGCCTCAACCACCTCCTCTGGCAGCTTGTGTAGGAAAATAACTGCAGATGCTGGTACAAATCGAAGGTATCACAAAATGCTGGAGTAGCTCAGCGGGTCAGGCAGCATCTCAGGAGAGAAGGAATGGGTGACGTTTCGGGTTGAGACCCTGCTTCAGACTGATGTCAGGGGAGGGGGCGGGACAACGATAGGATGTCGTTGGAGACAGGAAGACTAGTGGGAGAACTGTTTATTATCACGTGTACCGAAGTACAGTGAAAAACGTTTATGCTGCGTGCTAACCGATCAGCGGAAAGACTATACTGTACTTGATTACAAGCGAGCCGTCCACAGTGTACAGACACAGGTATAAGGTGGATGAAAGAGTGGAGCGATTATAACGGGTGATTGCAGAGCCACTTCTGGGACCAGCAGAGAGGCACCCGGCTTAGGCGCCATCTTGAACTGGCGTGAACGGGTGACCAATGGTCAGCATGGACTCGATGGGCCGAAGGGCCTGTTTCCATGCTGTACCTTTCAATCAATCAAAAGGAGTTGGGGAGATTTAGGTGCTGAAGCGGTGTTGTTAGTCAACAGTGAGCAGAAAGGCTACACATGGTTACAACTAGGTCACCCGCAGCTGCCCATCCACCTGTCTAAATGTTTCTTAAACAGTGTGATGGTATCTGCATTCAACTACCTCCTCGGGCAGCTCGTTCCATACACCCACCACCCTCTGTGTGAAAAAGATACCCCTCAGGTTCCTATTAAATGTTTCCCCTCTCACCTTAAACCCATGTCCTCTGGTTCTTGATTTCCCTACTCTTAAGTAAAAGATTTTGTGCATTTACTCTATCTAATCCTCACATGATCTTAGATAATAGACAATAGACAATAGGTGCAAGAGTAGGCCATTCGGCCCTTCGAGCCAGCACCGTCAGTCACCGTGATCATGCACAATCAGTACCCCGTTCCTGCCTTCTCCCCATACCCCCTGACTCCGCTATCCTTAAGAGCTCCATCTAGCTCTCTCTTGAATGCGTTCAGAGAATTGGCCTCCATTGCCTTCTGAGGCAGAGAATTCGACAGGTTTACAACTCTCTGACTGAAAAAGTTTTTCCTCATCTCTGTTCTAAATGGCCTTCCCCTTATTCCTAGACTGTGGCCCCTGGTTCTGGACTCCCCCAACATTGGGAACATGTTTCCTGCCTCTAATGTGTCCAACCCTTTAATAATCTTTATGTTTCGATAAGATCCCCTCTCATCCTTCTAAATTCCAGTGTATACAAGCCTAGCCGCTCCAGTCTTTCAACATATGACAGTCCCGCCATTCCGGGAATTAACCTAGTAAACCTACGCTGCACGCCCTCAATAGCAAGAATATCCTTCTTCAAATTTTTAGACCAAAACTGCACACAGTACTCCAGGTGAGGTCCCACTAGGGCCCTGTAAAACTGCAGAAGGACCTCTTTGCTCCTATACTCAACTCCTCTTGTTATGAAGGCCAACATTCCATTCCATAATCCTCACATGATCTTAGATAATAGACAATAGGTGCAGGAGGAGGCCATTCGGACCTTTGAGCCAGCACCGTCATTCACCCTGATCATGGCTGATCATGCACAATCAGTACCCCGTTCCTGCCTTCTCCCCATATCCCTTGACTCCGCTATCATTAAGAGCTCTATCTATCTTGTACCAGCATTTACGAGAGTGCTCCCAGGAATGAGTGGGTTAACATATGATGAGCGTTTGTCGGCACTGGGCCTGCACTCGCTGGAGTTTAGAAGGACGAGGGGGGACCTCATTGAAACTTACCGAACAGTGAAAGGCCTGGATGGAGTGGATGGGGAGAGGATGTTTCCACTAGTGGGAGAGTCGAGGACCAGTGGTCAGAGCCTCAGAATTAAATGACGTTCCTTTAGGAAGGAGATGAGGAGGAATTTCTTTAGTCAGAGGGTGGTGAATCTGTGGAACTCATTGCCACAAACGGCTGTGGAGGCCAAGTCAATGGGTATTTTAAGGTGGAGATTGATAGATTCTTGATTAGTGCGGGTTCTGGGGAGAAGGCAGGAGAATGGCGTTGAGAGGTAATGATAGATCAGCCATGATTGAATGGCAGAATAGAGTCGATGGGCTGAATGGCCTAATTCTACTCCTATAATTTATGGACCAAGAGTTGTACAGGCTTCCCACTCAGCTGGAGCAGAGGCAACTCCCTCCACAAGGAGCTGTGCGCCTGTCACTTGCATTCCTGCCTGTTCCTTCTCTCCAGAGATGCTGCCTGACCCGCTGAGTTACTCCAGCACTCTGTGAAATGTCATCTATCCATGTTCTCCAGAGATGCTGCCTGACCCACTGAGTTACTCCAGCACTCTGTGAAACGTCACCTATCCATGTCCTCCAGAGTCTGAAGAAGGGTCTCGACCCGAAACGTCACCCATTCCTTCTCTCCTGAGATGCTGCCTGACCTGCCGAGTTACTCCAGCATTTTGTGAAATAAATGTTGTCCAGAGATGCTGCCTGACCCGCTGAGTTACTCCAGCACTCTGTGAAACGTCACCTATCTGCAGATGATACAAAGCTGGGTGGTAGTGTGAACTGTGAGGAAGATGCTATGAGGTTGCAGGGTGACTTGGACAGGATGTGTGAGTGGGCGGATGCATGGCAGATGCAGTTTAATATGGATAAGTGTGAGGTTATCCACTTTGGTGGTAAGAATAGGAAGGCAGAGTATTATCTGAATGGTGTCAAGTTAGGAACAGGGGATGTACAACGAGATCTGGGTGTCCTAGTGCATCAGTCACTGAAAGGAAGCATGCAGGTACAGCAGGCAGCGAAGAAAGCCAATGGAATGTTGGCCTTCATAACAAGAGGAGTTGAGAATGGGAGCAAAGAGGTCCTTCTGCAGTTGTACAGGGCCCTAGTGAGACCGCACCTGAAGTACTGTGTGCAGTTTTGGTCTCCAAATTTGAGGAAGGATATTCTTGCTATTGAGGGCGTGCAGCGTAGGTTTACTAGGTTAATTCCCGGAATGGCGGGACTATCATATGTTGAAAGACTGGAGCGACTAGGCTTGTATACACTGGAATTTAGAAGGATGAGAGGAGACCTTATCGAAACGTATAGGATTATTAAGGGGTTGGACACGTTAGAGGCAGGAAACACGTTCCCAATGTTGGGGGAGTCCAGAACCAGGGGCCACAGTTTAAGAATAAGGGGTAGGCCATTTAGAACTGAGATGAGGAAAAACGTTTTCAGAGTTGTGAATCTGCGGAATTCTCTGCCTCAGAAGGCAGTGGAGGCCAATTCTCTGAATGCATTCAAGAGAGAGCTAGATAGAGCTCTTAAGGATAGCGGAGTCAGGGGGTATGGGGAGAAGGCAGGAACGGGGTACTGATTGAGAATGATCAGCCATGATCACATTGAATGGCGGTGCTGGCTCGAAGGGCCGAATGGCCTCCTCCTGCACCTATTGTCTATTGTCTATTGTCTATTGTCTATTGTCTATCCATGTTCTCCAGAGATGCTGCCTGACCCGCTGAGTTACTCCAGCATTTTGTGTCTATCGTCTGTGGCTAACCATGGTCATGTACAATAACCACACGCAGAGACAAGCCATCATTTCCGCTCCACCACAGAGGCATCCTCGACTGGCTGGGGTAAACTCATACAAGCAGGTGTGACAAGTAGCCATGGTGACGACAAAATAAACCTCACAGCACGGTTTGGGAACAGCTCCATCCAAGACCACGAGAAACTGCAGGGAATTGTGGGCGCAGCCCAGACCATCACACAAACCAACCTTCCCTCCACTGACTCCATCTACACTTCACGCTGCCTCGGCAAGGCCAGCGGCATCATCAAGGACCAGTCTCACCCCGGCCACTCCCTCTTCTCCCCTCTCCCATCAGGCAAGAGGTACAGAAGTGTGAAAACACACACCTCCAGATTCAGGGACAGTTTCTTCCCGGCTGTTATCAGGCAACTGAACCATCCCACCACCAACCTGAACTACTATCCAGCTCATTGGTGACCCTCGGACTATCTTTGATCAGACTTTACCTTGTACTAAACGCTATTCACTTTATCCTTTATCTGCGCACTGTGGACGGCCTGATTGTATTCATGTCTGGTCTCTCTGCTGGCTATTTAGCACGCAACAAAGGCTTTTCACTGCACGTCCGTACACAGGACAATAAACTGAACAAAACTAAATGTGACTAATCTACAAGTTTGCAAATGACACCACCGTGGTGGGCCGGATTACCAACAATGACACAGAGTACAGGAAGTTGATAAGGAAGTATTTAACACGGTGTCAAGATGGCTGCCTCTCCCGCAACGTCAGCAAAATAAAAGGAACTAGTTATCGGCTTCAGCCATCGGTCACGGTGGCGCAGCGGTAGAGTCGCTGCCTTACAGCAAATGCAGCGCCGGAGACCCGGGTTCAATCCCGACTACGGGTGCTGTCTGTACGGAGTTTGTACGTTCTCCCCGTGACCTGCGTGGGTTTTTCTCCGAGATCTTCGGTTTCCTCCCACACTCCAAAGACGTACAGGTTTGTAGGTTAATTTGGCTTGGTAAATGTTTAAATTAGACAGTAGACAATAGACAATAGGTGCCCTTTGAGCCAGCACCACCATTCAATGTGATCATGGCTGATCATTCTCAATCAGTACCACGTTCCTGCCTTCTCCCCATACCCCCTGACTCCGCTATCCTTAAGAGCTCTATCCAGCTCTCTTTTGAATGCATTCAGAGAATTGGCCTCCACTGCCTTCAGAGGCAGAGAATTCCACAGATTCACAACTCTCTGTCTGAAAAGGTTTTTCCTCATCTCCATTCTAAATGGCCTACCCCTTATTCTTAAACTGTGGCCCCTTGTTCTGGACTCCCCCAACATTGGGAACATGTTTGTGTAAAGAAGAAGTGAGTGTTGTTCTTGTCTAGTCCCAGATGTAACCGTATCCTGTCAAGTCGAGTCAAGTCAAGTTTATTTGTCACATACACATACAAGATGTGCAGTGAAATGAAAGTGGCAATGCCTGCAGATTGTGCAAAAAAAATTACAATTACAGCATAAAAATTAATACAGAAAAAAGTTTGGTCCCTGGAGATATCCTGTGGGAAGAAACTCCGTCTCATCCTCTCCGTTTTCACAGCGTAATCATGTCTGGTCTCTCTGCTGGCTTTTCACAGTCATCCTCTCTGACTGAAAAACTTTTTCCTCATCTCAGTTCTAAATGGCGTACCCCTATTCTTAAACCTTGTTCTGGACTCCCCCAACATTGGGAACATGTTTCCTGCCTCTAACGTGTCCAACCCCTTAATAATCTTATACGTTTCGATAAAATCTCCTCTCATCCTTCTAAATTCCAGTGTATACAAGCCTAGTCGCTCCAGTCTTTCAACATATGATAGTCCCGCCATTCCGGGAATTAACCTCGTAAACCCACGCTGCACTCCCTCAATAGCAAGAATATCCTTCCTCAAATTTGGAGACCAAAGCTGCACGCAGTACTCCAGGTGCGGCCTCATTAGGGCCCTGTACAACTGCAGAAGGACCTCTTTGCTCCCATACTCAACTCCTCTTGTTATGAAGGCCAACATTCCATTGGCTTTCTTCACTGCCTGCTGTACCTGCAGTGGGTGCCCTTAAAATTGTCCTTAGTGGGTGTAGGATAGTGTTAGTGTGCGGGGATCGCTGGGCGGCACGGACCCGGTGGGCCGAAAGGGCCCGTTTCCGCACTGTATCTCCAAACTAAACTAAACTAAACCAAACTAAACAGGATGGAGTCACCACTGCGGTGCCTGTCAATGTTGTCCAAAGTGAGATGGGCCACAACTTTAAGCAAGTTGTACAGAAGTGTGAAAACGCACACCTCCAGATTCAGGGACAGTTTCTTCCCAGCTGTGATCAGGCAACTGAACCATCCTATCACCAACTAGAGAGTGGTCCTGAGCTTCAATCTGCATCACCATCTACCTCTCCTGTCCCCCTCTCCCCTGACTCTCAGTCTGAAGAAGGGTCTCGACATGAAACGTCACCTATTCCATTTCTCCAGATCCGCCCGAGTTACTCCAGCTTTTTGTGTCGGTCCCATCTACCTCATTGGAGACCCTCGGACTATCTTTGATCGGACTTTACTGGACTTTATCTTGCACTAAACATTGTTCACGTTAGTCCCTTCATCCGCTATCTGTTCACTGCGGATGGATTGATTCTAATCGAGTATCGTCTTTCTGCTGACTAGTTGGCACACAACAAAAAGCTGTTCACTGTACCTCGGTACATGTTACAATAAACTATAGACAATAGACAATAGGTGCAGGAGGAGGCCATTTGGCCCTTCGAGCCAGCACCGCCATTCAATGTGATCATGGCTGATCATTCTCAATCAGTACCCCGTTCCTGCCCTCTCCCCATACCCACTGACTCCGCTATCCTTAAGAGCTCTATCTAGCTCTCTCTTGAAAGCATCCAGAGAATTGGCCTCCACTGCCTTCTGAGGCAGAGAATTCCACAGATTTACAACTCTCTCAACCAAAACTAAACCAAACTCAAGTGGCACTGTAAATATCATCAATTTTTTTTTCCATGAAGCAATGGCCAAGAAATCACATCAACGCCTCTCCTTCGTCAGTAGTCTAAGGTGACTAGAGACAAGATATTGTCAGGCTTGAAATGGTTCAGAGAAGATTTATGAGTGTGTTGCCTGGACTAGAGGGTGTGAGCTTTCGGGAGAGGTTGAGCAGGCTGGGTCTGTATTCCTTGGAGCACAGGAGGATGAGGGGTGATCTTATAGAGGTGTATACGATCATGAGAGGAATAGATCGGGTAGATGCACAGAGTCTCTTGCCCAGAGTAGATGAATCGAGGACCAGAGGACATTGGTTCTAGGTGAAGGGGAAAAGATTCAATAGGAATCTGAGGGGTAACTTTTTCACACAAAGGGTGGTGGGTGTATGGAACAAGTTGCCGGAAGAGGTAGTTGAGGCTGGGACTATCCCAACGTTTAAGAAACAGTTAGACAGGTACATGGATAGGACAAGTTTGGAGGGATATGGACCAAGCGCAGGCAGGTGAGACTAGTGTAGATGGGACATGTCGGCCGGTGTGGGCGAGTTGGGCCAAAGGGCCTGTTTCCACGCTGAATCACTCTATGACTATGACTCGATGAGACTTAGTCCGTTTCCAAAGACTGCACCAATTTCTACAGATGCACTGTGGTCAACAAGTTTACTGTCATGTGTGGCGAGATACAGCTACAATGAAAATCTTACTTACAGCAGCTTCACAGGTACAAAGACACAGACAACACACACTGTAAAATTGGCCCTAGTGTGTGGGATAGCGCTAGAGTAAATTGGCCCTAGTGTGCGGGATAGTGCGAGTGCAAATTGGCCCTAGTGTGTGGGATAGTGCTAGTGCAAATTGGCCCTAGTGTGTGGGATAGGGCTAGTGTCGTTGGTCGGTGTGGACTTGGTGGGCCTGTTACTAAGCTGCATTTCTAACTCTATATGCATAGGAAGGTAGATACAAAAAGCTGGAGTAACTCAGCAGGTCAGGCAGCATCTCTGGAGAGAAGGAATAACTAACTGACGTTTCGAGTCGAGGTTCTTCTTTAGACTGAGAGTCAGGGGAAAGGGGAGATATAGACGGTGATGTAGAGAGATATAAAACAAATGAATGAAAGTTATTCAAAGACGATAAAGGAAACAGCAGACGGTCACGCGTGTGAACACGGAGCAACATACCAACACGGAGACACCATGGGCCCAAACCAACTCATTCACCCTTACCTCAGCCTCCAGCCCCACACCCAACACACATCATCATGTCTCAGTCACACAGGCAGACGCAGAGACAGAGAGAGAGATGCAGAGAGAGACAGTCACAGACAGTCAGAGAATGTCAGACACACAGAGAGGTGCAGAGACAGAGAGACACAATAGACAATAGACAATAGACAATAGGTGCAGGAGGAGGCCATTCAGCCCTTCGAGCCAGCACCGCCATTCAATGCGATCATGGCTGATCACTCTCAATCAGTACCCCGTTCCTGCCTTCTCCCCATACCCCCTCACTCCGCTATCCTTAAGAGCTCTATCCAGCTCTCTCTTGAAAGCATCCAACGAACTGGCCTCCACTGCCTTCTGAGGCAGAGAATTCCACACCTTCACCACCCTCTGACTGAAAAAGTTCTTCCTCATCTCCGTTCTAAATGGCCTACCCCTTATTCTCAAACTGTGGCCCCTTGTTCTGGACTCCCCCAACATTGGGAACATGTTATCTGCCTCTAATGTGTCCAATCCCCTAATTATCTTATATGTTTCAATAAGATCCCCCCTCATCCTTCTAAATTCCAGTGTATACAAGCCCACTAAATTCCAGTGTATACAAACACAGTCACAGACAGAGAGTGTCAGAGACACAGAGAGATGCAGAGACAGAGAGAGACACAGAGAGACACAGAGAGACACAGAGAGATACAGTCACAGTCAGAGAGTGTCAGAGACACGCAGAGAGATGCAGAGACAGAGAGAGACACAGAGATACAGTCACAGACAGTCAGAGTGTCAGACACACACAGAGAGATGCAGTCAGAGACGCAGACACACAGAGGAAGACGGGAAGAGAGAGAGAGATGCAGAGAGACAGAGACAGAGACAAAGACACAGAGAGTGCCACAGACAGAGGCAGAGAGAGAGAAAGAGAGAGAGGGAGGGAGAGGCACAGTGTCACAGACACAGAGAGAGACGCAGTCACAGACACAGAGAGAGAGAGAGAGGAAGGGAGAGAGAGAGAGAGATGCAAAGAGAGAGAGAGCCAGAGACAGAGACAGAGACTAAGACACAGAGTCACAGAGACAGTGCCACAGACACAGAGAGGCAGAGAGAGAGAGGCACACAGATACAGAGAGAGATGCAGAGTCACAGACACAGAGAGAGGGGAAGAGAGAGAGCTGGAGAGGCAGCGAGAGAGAGAGACAGAGAGAGAGGCAGAGAGAGAGAGGCAGAGAGAGACAGAACGAGGCAGAGAGAGAGGGGTCGAGAGAGAGGCAGAGAGGCAGAGAGAGAGAGAGAGAGAGAGAGAGAGAGAGAGAGAGAGAGAGAGAGAGAGAGAGAGAGAGAGAGAGAGAGAGAGAGAGAGAGAGAGAGAGAGAGAGAGAGAGAGAGAGAGAGAGAGAGAGAGAGAGAGAGAGAGAGAGAGAGAGAGAGAGAGAGAGAGAGAGAGAGAGAGAGAGAGAGAGAGAGAGAGAGAGAGAGAGAGAGAGAGAGAGAGAGAGACAGAGAGACAGAGAGACAGAGAGACAGAGAGAGAGAGGCCTTCGGCCCAACTTGCCCACACCGACCAACATGTCCCGGCTCGTTCCACACACCCACCATCCTTTGTTTGAAAAAGTTCCCCTCAGATTCCTATTGACTCTTTCCTCCCTCACCTTAAACCTATATCCTCTGGTCTTCAATCCCCTACTGCCCGATATATTCCTCTCATGATTTTATACACCTCTATAAGATCACCCCTCATCCTCCTACATTCCAGGGAATAGAGTCCCAGCCTGCTCAACCTCTCCCTTTAGGTCAGACCCCCTAGTCCTGGCAACATCCTCGTAAATCCTCTCCGCACCCTTTCCAGCTTGACGACATCTCTCCTACAACACGGTGCCCAGAACTGGACACAATACTCTAAATGCGGCCTCACCCGACGTCTTATACAAGTGCAACATGACCTCCCAACTCGATACTCTGACTGATGGAGGCCAATGTGCCAAAAGCCTTATTGACCACGCTATCTACCGGTTCTACGCATGTGGTCAAAAGTTGCCAGAAGGTTGGTGGCGGACCCGTACCGAGAGCGAGAGGTGAGGACTGGGGTTGCCAACTGTCCCGTATTATCCGGGACATCCCGTATTTTGGGCTAACTTGGTTTGTCCCGTATTAGGCCCGGGAGGCGCTGTAGGCCCGGACGCTGTAGGCCCCGACACTATAAGCCCCCGACGCTTTAGGTCCCAACAGTTTAGGTTTCCGACATTTTAGCTCCGGACAGTCTAGGCCTGGAGGCCCGGGCGCCGCCTAATGGAGGTTGCCTAGCAACCTGCCTCCCGGCCCGGGCGGCCGCCATTGGTGGAGCGGGAGCACATGGCCGCTGGCTGGATGAGGTCACGTGGTGACATCAACTTGTCCCGTATTTGGGAGTGAGATAGTTGGCGACCCCTATTGAGGACATATCTCAATGAGAGGCTGGGCCGAATGGCCCGTTCCCGCACCTACTTTCAATGTTTCAATGCTTCTATCCCAGAGGACCAAGACCGTGCACGTACCTGGGGCTGGGGGCTGTGGCTTCTCCTGGACCTTGCGGAACTGCTCCAGGTTGACGTTGGGGGGTCTGCTGGGCTTCTGGGGCGGGGGTCCGAGCTTCCAGAAGGGTGTCAGGTTTTTGCGTTTGGGAGCGTTGGGATCCTTCGGCTCCCCCTCGCTCTCCTGCGCCGGCGCCTTGACGGGGAACTGGGCCAGGGGCTTGGCGAACCTCCTGGCCACGCCGGTGTCCTCCAGCTTGGGTTTGGGGTGGAAGGACTTCGGGGCCGGGGGCTTGGGCCCTGTCCCATGAGCCTCGGCGGCTGGCCCGGTCCCCGTCCCCGTCCTCTCCTCGCCCCCCTTGGCCGGCTCCCCCACGGGTTTCAGCGGCCTGGGCGGGGAACGTCCCGCCGGGCCTGGCGCCCACTCCCTCCTCCCTCCTGCCGCTCTCCGCGCTCTCCCTGACGGGGCCGGCTCGCTCGCCCCAGGGCTTCGGCCCGGACGTGGGCTTGAGGAAAGCGGGCTTCAGCGGGCGTTCCGCGCCCGCGCCCACTCCCACGCCGCCGGCCGGCGAATTGGCCACGAGGAAGAGGTTCTTGGAGAGTGGCGGGGGCTTGGGGAAGCTGTCCCGCACCTCGCTCTCCCTGGAGGGGTCTCGGCGGCCGAGGTGGGCCGCAGCCCAAACTTGTTGAGCGGCGGCCTCTCCTCCTTGTCTTCCCGCTGGGCGGTGAAGGCGTTGAGGGGGAGCTTGCCCGCCATGCTGGGCTTGGGGAAGGGGGGCTTGAGGTCCTTGGCTTCCCTCTGCGGCCCCTCCTGCTGGGCCTTCAGGGCGGAGGGCTTGAGGAAGGCTGGTTTCTCGGCCGCGGGGACGGGCTTCACGCTGAAGGAGCCACCCGCCCTGTTCAGGGGGTACTTGGAGGCCGAGGGGCTCTCGAAAGCGGCCGCCTTGTTGGCGACGGAAGACATGTTCCTCCAAAGCAGGGGCTGTGGGGCGAGAGGCGTCTTGGTGCGAGAACTTGGGGCTTGCCCGTCCTCCGCGGCCTTGTCATCAAACCTGGCCAACAGGGCCTTCACGTCCGAGCGGCGGTCCTGAGGAACAGAGAGGGGAAGGGAAGTAATCATCAAGGGGGGAGAGAGAGAGAGAGACAGAGCGGGCAGGAGAGGTGGGACGTCTCCGTCGGGGAGGGGCACGGGGTGAGGGTTGGAGGAGGGTGCGGGGCGGTGGTTTCGGCTTCCTGTCGGCGTTGCAAGGCGCATCCTCTTGCTGTGGTTGGCGCAGGCTCCTGCAACGCTACTGCTGCTGCAGCAGGGGATCGGCAAGCATGCAACCGCCCACAGCAGCGTTTCCTGCACGCTTTGATGCAGGCTGCAAGATCAGCCGGGGGGGGGGGGGGGGAGGGGGTGGTGGGGGGGAGGGGGGGGGAGGGGGGGGGGTGAAAGAGGGCGGAGGGAGAGAGGGAGGGGGAAAGAGGGATGGAGGGAGGAAGTGGAGGGAAAGACAGAGTTGGAGCGGAGGGAAAGAGAGAGAGAGAGGAGGGGGAAAGTGGGAGGGTTGGGGGGGGAAGGAGAGAGGTGGATGGAGGGGAGAAAAAGAGAGAGAGAAGGAGGGGGAAAGTGGGAAGGGGGGAAGGAGAGAGGCGGAGGGATCGGAGAAAAAGTGAGAGAGAAGGAGGGGGAGAGTGGGAGAGAGAGAGAGAAAGAAGAAGGATGGAAAAAGTGCAAGGCATGGAGGGAGGGAAGGGGTGGAGGGAGGGAGACAATAGACAATAGACAATAGACAATAGGTGCAGGAGTAGGCCATTCAGCCCTTCGAGCCAGCACCGCCATTCAATGCGATCATGGCTGATCACTATCAATCAGTACCCCGTTCCTGCTTTCTCCCCATACCCCCTCACTCCGCTATCCTTAAGAGCTCTATCCAGCTCTCTCTTGAAAGCATCCAACGAACTGGCCTCCACTGCCTTCTGAGGCAGAGAATTCCACACCTTCACCACCCTCTGACTGAAAAAGTTCTTCCTCATCTCCGTTCTAAATGGCCTACCCCTTATTCTCAAACTGTGGCCCCTTGTTCTGGACTCCCCAACATTGGGAACATGTTATCTGCCTCTAATGTGTCCAATCCCCTAATTATCTTATATGTTTCAATAAGATCCCCCCTCATCCTTCTAAATTCCAGTGTATACAAGCCCAATCGCTCCAGCCTTTCAACATACAACAGTCCCGCCATTCCGGGAATTAATCTAGTGAACCTACGCTGCACGCCCTCCATAGCAAGAATATCCTTCCTCAAATTTGGAGACCAAAACTGCACACAGTACTCCAGGTGCGGTCTCACCAGGCCCGGTACAACTGTAGAAGGACCTCTTTGCTCCTATACTCAACTCCTCTTGTTACGAAGGCCAACATTCATTGGCTTTCTTCACTGCCTGCTGAACCTGCATGCTTCCTTTCATTGACTGATGCACTAGGACACCCAGATCTCGTTGAACTCCCCCTCCTCCTAACTTGACACCATTCAGATAATAATCTGCCTTTCTATTCTTACTTCCAAAGTGAATAACCTCACACTTATCTACATTAAACTGCATCTGCCATGTATCCGCCCACTCACACAACCTGTCCAGGTCACCCTGCAGCCTTATTGCATCTTCCTCACAATTCACACTACCCCCCAACTTAGTATCATCTGCAAATTTGCTAATGGTACTTTTAATCCCTTCGTCTAAGTCATTAATGTATATCGTAAATAGCTGGGGTCCCAGCACCGAACCTTGCGGTACCCCACTGGTCACTGCCTGCCATTCCGAAAGGGACCCATTTATCCCCACTCTTTGCTTCTGTCTGTTAACCAATTTTCTATCCATGTCAGTACCCTACCCCCAATACCATGTGCCCTAATTTTGCCCACTAATCTCCTATGTGGGACCTTGTCGAAGGCTTTCTGAAAGTCGAGGTACACCACATCCACTGACTCTCCCTTGTCAATTTTCCTAGTTACATCCTCAAAAAATTCCAGTAGATTTGTCAAGCATGATTTCCCCTTCGTAAATCCATGCTGACTCGGAATGATCCTGTTACTGCTATCCAAATGCTCAGCAATTTCGTCTTTTATAATTGACTCCAGCATTTTCCCCACCACTGATGTCAGACTAACTGGTCTATAATTACCCGTTTTCTCTCTCCCTCCTTTCTTAAAAAGTGGGATAACATTTGCTATTCTCCAATCCACAGGAACTGATCCTGAATCTATAGAACATTGAAAAATGATCTCCAATGCTTCCACTATTTCTAGAGCCACCTCCTTAAGTACTCTGGGATGCAGACCATCAGGCCCTGGGGATTTATCAGCCTTCAGTCCCATCAGTCTACCCAAAACCATTTCCTGCCTAATGTGGATTTCCTTCAGTTCCTCCATCACCCTAGGTTCTCCAGCCCCTAGAACATTTGGGAGATTGTGTGTATCTTCCTCAGTGAAGACAGATCCAAAGTAACGGTTTAACTCGTCTGCCATTTCTTTGTTCCCCATAATAAATTCCCCTGCTTCTGTCTTCAAGGGACCCACATTTGCCTTGACTATTTTTTTCCTCTTCACGTACCTAAAAAAACTTTTGCTATCCTCCTTTATATTATTGGCT
The DNA here is from genome assembly GCF_053455715.1 of Rhinoraja longicauda. Classification (NCBI taxonomy): domain Eukaryota; kingdom Metazoa; phylum Chordata; class Chondrichthyes; order Rajiformes; family Arhynchobatidae; genus Rhinoraja; species Rhinoraja longicauda. The sequence continues at coordinate 3,178,035 of NC_135955.1, read as the reverse complement.
AGTTTACCCTCGTACCTCATCTTTTCTCCCCGTATTGCCTTTTTAGTTAACTTTTGTTGCTCTTTAAAAGAGTCCCAATCCTCTGTCTTCCACTCTTCTTTGCTATGTTATACTTCCTCTCCTTAATTTTTATGCTGTCCCTGACTTCCCTTGTCAGCCACAGGTGTCTCTTACTCCCCTTAGAGTCTTTCCACCTCTTTGGAATAAATTGATCCTGCAACCTCTGCATTATTCCCAGGAATACCTGCCATTGCTGTTCTACCGTCTTCCCTGCTAGGGCCTCCTTCCAATCAATTTTGGCCAGCTCCCGCCTCATGCCTCTGTAATCCCCTTTGCTATACTGCAATACCGACACTTCCGATTTTCCCTTCTGCCTTTCCATTTGCAGAGTAAAACTTATCATGTTGTGATCACTGCCTCCTAATGGCTCTTTTACCTCTAGTCCCTTACCAGATCAGGATCATTACACAACACTAAATCCAGAATTGCCTTCTCCCTGGTAGGCTCCAGTACAAGCTGTTCTAAGAATCCATCTCGAAGGCACTCTACAAACTCTCTTTCCTGGGGTCCATTTCCAACCTGATTTTCCCAGTCTACCTGCATGTTGAAATCTCCCATAACCACCGTAGCATTACATTTTTGACACGCCAATTTTATCTCCTGATTTAACTTGCACCCTAAGTCGAGGCTACTGTTTGGGGGCCTATAGATAACTCCCATTAGGCCCTTACAATTTCTCATTTCTATCCATACTGATTCAACATCTCCTGATTCTATGTCACCCCTTGCAAGGGAATGAATATCATTCCTTACCATCAGAGCAACCCCACCCCCTCTGCCCAGAGGGGTGAGAGGAGCGAGGGAAGGAGGGAGGGAGGGAGAAAGAGGGAGGAACGGGAGGGTAAGAGAGTTAGAGAGGAGGGAAAGAGATAGAAGGAGGGGGAGAGGGGGGAAAAGTGCCAGACAAGGAGGGAGAGGAGAGGGGGAAAGAGGGTGGGAGGTGGCGGGAGAGAGGGAGGGAGGGAGAAATTGGGTGGGAGGGAGAAAGGGGAGGGACGGAAAAAAGGGAGGGAGGGAAGGAGGAAGGCTGGTGGGGAAGGGGGGGGGCAGAGGGAGGGTGGGGGAGGAGGAGGGAGGAAAGGAGGAGGGGAAGGAGGGAGGGAGAGGGGGAGGGTATGAACTACATTCTGCACTCTGTATCTTCCCAGTTGCTCTACCTATTGTGCTTGAGTTTGACTTGATTGTATTTATGTGCGGTAGTTTGGATAGCAAAGCTTTCCACTGTACCTCGGTACAGGTGACAATAATAAGCTTAAACAAGTCTGATGAATATTACCACTCTGTGTAGGCGAAGAGAAGTTCGCTCACAGATCCGTAACAGAAACCTCACTGGGCAATAGACAATAGGTGCAGGAGGAGGCCATTCGGCCCTTCGAGCCAGCACCGCCATTCAATGTGATCATGGCTGATCATTCACAATCAGTACCCCGTTCCTGCCTTCTCCCCATACCCCCTGACTCCGCTATCCTTAAGAGCTCTATCCAGCTCCCTCTTGAATGCATTCAGAGAATTGGCCTCCACTGCCTTCTGAGGCAAACAATTCCACAGATTCACAACTCTCTGACTGAAAAAGTTTTTCCTCATCTCAGTTCTAAATGGCCTACCCCTTATTCTTAAACTGTGGCCCTTGTTCTGGACTCCCCCAACATTAGGAACATGTTTCCTGCCTCTAACGTTTCCAACCCCTTAATAATCTTATACGTTTCGATAAGATCCCCTCTCATCCTTCTAAATTCCAGTGTATACAAGCCTAGTCGCTCCAGTCTTTCAACATATGATAGTCCCGCCATTCCGGTAATTAACCTAGTAAACCTACGCTGCACGCCTTCAATAGCAAGAATATCCTTCCTCAAATTTGGAGACCAAAGCTGCACACAGTACTCCAGGTGCGGTCTCACTCGGGCCCTGTACAACTGCAGAAGGACGTCTTTGCTCCTATACTCAACTCCTCTTGTTATGAAGGCCAACATTCCATTGGCTTTCTTCACTGCCCGCTGTACCTGCATGCTTCCTTTCAGTGACTGATGCACTAGGACACCCAGATCCCGTTGTACGTCCCCTGTTCCTAACTTGACACCATTCAGATAATACTCTGCCTTCCTATTCCTACCACCAAAGTGGATAACCTCACACTTATCCACATTAAACTGCATCTGCCATGCATCCGCCCACTCACACAACCTGTCCAAGTCACCCTGCAACCTCATAGCATCTTCCTCACAGTTCACACTGCCACCCAGCTTTGTATCATCTGCAAATTTGCTAATGGTACTTTTAATCCCTTCATCCAAGTCATTAATGTATATTGTAAATAGCTGCGGTCCCAACACCGAGCCTTGCGGTACCCCACTAGTCACTGCCTGCCATTCTGAAAGGGACCCAAAGGGCAACAGAGAGACAAGTAACGGCAGATGCTGGTTTACCAAAAAACACTCATAGTGCTGGAGTAACTCAGCGGGTCAGGCAGCATCTGTGGAGAACATGGATAGGTGACGTTTCACAGAGTGCTGGAGTAACTCAGCGGGTCAGGCAGCATCTCTGGAGAACATGGATAGGTGACGTTTCACAGGGTGCTGGAGTAAACCCTCAGAATCAGAAACGATGAAGTGGGGTGAGGTACAAGGTTTAGGGTCAGGGCTGGTGTTGGCACCTGTACCGTGTGTGTGTGTGTACTCACACACGCACGCACGCACGCACGCACGCACGGACACACACACACACACATACACACACACACAGAGAGACACACACACACACACGCAAACATACACGTGCACACACACACACACACATATGCACGTGCACACGCACACACACACAGATATACACACACACATTCACATACAAATAGACATGCAAGTGCTCACGCACACACGCACAAATATATGTGCACACATGCAAGCACACACACACACACACACACACACACACACTCTCCACTCATACACACACACACACTCACACACACTCACTCTCCACACACACACACACACACACACACACACACACACACACACACACACACACACACACTCACACACACTCACTCTCCACTCATACACAGATTCACACACACACTCACACTCTCTCACACACACACACTCACACAAATACTCACACACACACTCTTTCACATACACATTCACATACACACTCACACACACACACTGACACTCACCCACACACACTCACACACACTCACATACACACTCACATACACACACACACACACACACACACACACACACAGACACACACACACACACACACTCACACACTGTCCCCCCCAGCCCCTCCATGTATCTCCCATCTAAACTCCCCACACCTTTCCAGCCCCCCACCCTCACACTGCCTCCCCCACCCACCCCCTCAGCCCTACCCGACTCTCCCATCCTGCCTCCCCCTCCCTACCCTACCCTCACCTTCCTCTCTCCCTCAACCCTCACCTTCCCCACCCCTCCCTCATCTTTACCCTCCCTACCCCTCCCTCCCTCCCCGTCCTCTCACCCCCCCACCTTTCCCTGCTCTCTCACCCCTCCTCGCCTCCCCTCCTCCCCTCACTCCCACCACCTCCTCCCCCTCTCACTCCCCCCTCTCTCCCACCTCTCGCCCCCCTCCCTCCCCCTCCCCCTCACCCTCCCTACTCCTCCCCCCACCCTCCTTCGCCCGCTCTCTCACCCCCCTTCCCCTCCCCTCAATCCTACCCTCATCTCCCCCTCTCATGCATCCCAAAAGCAACCCTCCCCCTCTCTCTCCCACCTCTCACTCCCACCCCCCCTACCCCTCCCTCCCTTTCACCCTCCCTCAGTACCCCCTCTCACCCCCCCCACCCTCATCCCCCACTCTCTCACCCCTCCTCACCCACTCTCTCTCACCCTCCCTATCCCTCCCTCCAGTTCCTTCCCTCCCTTAATCCCTCACCCCAACCCCGTTCCCGTTCCCCTCTCCCTCCCCCCCCCCCCCCCCCCACCTTCCCCTGACTTGCACCTACACTGGCCGCCCCCTCTCTCCCCCCCCCCCGACCCCCGGTCTCTCTCCACACGGTCCCTTACCTCTGTGGTGGGGGGACTGTAGACAGAGGCGGGTCCGTCAGAGGGGTAAATTTCCCCCGGGTCCCCTCTGTCACACCCGAGTCTACTCAAGGGTGTGAATTCGCCTCTGGGTCGGGGCAGCACAGCACAGCACAGCACAGCACAGCACAGCTCAACAATCAGGAAGCAGCAAAGAGGAACCCGGTGTGCAACAAGGAACTGCAGATGCTGGTTTACACCGAAGACAGACACACAACGCTGGAGTAACTCAGCAACCGGACGGGCAGCATCTGCGGAGAGAAGGGACGGGTGACGATTCGGGTCGAGACCCTTCTTCAGACTGAGAGTCAGGGGAAAGGGAAACGAGAGATATATATATATATATATATACGGTGATGAAGAGAGGAATAAAAACAAATGAATGAAAGATATGGGAAAAAATGGAACCTTATGCCACTTACAAAATTGTAAAATAAAAGCACTCTTGCCAACTCCAACCTCAATTCACGGGAACAAAACAGCGGGAGGTTTAAAACAAGCCGTCCATTTTTACAGAGCTCGTTACCAGTAGTACCCTGATGATTTCGTAACAGAATTTAACCCAGCTTAGAAACCACAAGCGGCAGTCTGTTTCGCTGTGTGATGGGGGAGGAGCCATCATAACCGGCTGGGTGACTTCCACAACCAAGCTTTACGTGTGGGGAGGAAATGCCGATGCCGGTTCGCACCGAAGGTAGACGCACAAATGCTGGAGCAACTCAGCGGGACGGGCAGCATCTCCGGAGAGAAGGAACGGGCGACGTTTCGGGTCGAGACCCTTCTTCAGACTGAGAGTCGGGGGGGAAAGGGAATCGAGAGATGTATAAATTCACAAAATGCTGGAGGAACTCAGCAGGTCAGGCAGTCAGTCAGATGTATAAACAGCGATGTAGAGAGACATAGATCAGATGAATGAAAGATATGCAAACCATAACGATGATCAAGGCAACAGGTGTGGACTAGGTGAAAACCTAGTATTCATATTCAATATCAATATTCTTGCCACTTAGTACTATTACTCTGAATGCATTCAAGAGAGAGCTAGATAGAGCTCTTAAGGATAGCGGAGTCAGGGGGTATGGGGAGAAGGCAGGAACGGGGTACTGATTGAGAGTGATCAGCCATGATCACATTGAATGGCGGTGCTGGCTCGAAGGGCTGAATGAACCTATTGTCTATTGTCTGTTGTCTATTACCTCTGTCATATGTCCCGCCCCCAGTACCAGCTTAGTTGGGTCCCCTGCTAAGTGCGAAGAATTCTCTACATTTTTCACTAGCAAAGTTGCGAACATTAGAACAAATATTTCTCCTCCCACCCGTGACCTAGCTGTCTCGCTGGTCTGTTCATCTACATTGGACTGTTTCCAACCCGTCACTCTATCCTCCCTTGCAAAGCTTGTCTCCACTATGAAACCTGCAACCTGCCCCCTTGATCCTGCCCCCACTGCCCTTCTGAAGGATGTCATTGCAATAGCCTGTCCCAGCATCCTCTCTATTATCAACAGTTCTCTGGCCACTGGCACTGTTCCAACCAGTTTCAAGCACGCGGTGGTCCAGCCCCTACTGAAAAAACCTAACCTAGACCCCACCTTGCCTAGCAACTACAGACCCATTTCCAAACTGCCATTCCTGTCAAAAGTCCTTGAAAAGGCAATTCTAAACCAATTAGTGCCCTACCTGCACCAAAACACCATCCTGGAAAGTTTCCAGTCAGGTTTCAGAGCCCACCACAGCACAGAGTCTGCCTTGTTGAAGGTACACAAAGACCTGCTTCTCGCCATCGACACCGGCGACTGTGCAATCTTGCTCCTTCTCGACCTCAGCGCAGCGTTCGATACAGTGGACCACACCATCCTTATTGACCGTCTCCGGTACGCGGTTGGCGTTGATGGCACTGCTCTGAGCTGGTTTGTTTCCTACCTCAAAAATAGGAGTTTCTCCATCAACATAGGCAGTTATTCCTCTGCTCCAGCTAGCCTCTCCTGTGGGGTCCCACAAGGCTCCATCCTAGGCCCCATTCTCTCCTCTCTGTACATGCTCCCCCTCGGCCAAATCATTCAAAGGCACGGCATTTCTTTCCACTGCTATGCGGATGACACACAGCTTTATCTCCCCCTGAAACCCAACAACCGGTCAAATTTAATCAGCCTCATGCACTGCCTTGAAGACATAAAATGTTGGATGGCACAGAACTTCCTTCAGTTAAACGAGCAAGTCTGAGGTCATCCTATTTGCCCCCCCCCCCCCCGACTCCATCAAATCGATAACAGGCAGCCTTGGAAGCCTATCCTCCCTAGTCAAACCTCATGTCAAAAACCTTGGCGTGATATTTGACTCTGCATTAAAGTTTGACAAGCAAGTCAACGCTGTGGTAAAAGCCAGTTCTTCCAGCTTCGTACCATGGCTAAAATCAAACCATTCCTCAAATTTGAAAAAATCATCCACGCATTCATCTCCTCCCGCCTAGACTACTGCAACTCCCTATACACTGGGATCAGCCAATCATCCCTGTCCCGCCTGCGATTGGTCCAAAACGCCGCAGCGAGACTCCTGACGGGTACCCGTAAAAGGGACCACATCACCCCGATTCTGGCCTCTCTCCACTGGCTCCCAGTACGGTACAGAATCAACTTCAAACTCCTCCTATTCACATCTAAAGCCCTAAATGGACATTCCCCCCCCCCCCACATCAAAAATCTTCTAACCCACCACTCTATCTCCAGGTCCCTCAGGAGACTGGGGCTACTCACTATCCCGCGGTCTAGGCTTAAGCTCAGGGGTGACCGCGCTTTTGTGGTTGCAGCTTCTAGACTGTGGAACAGCATCCCTCTCCCCATCAGAACTGCCCCCTCCATTGACTCCTTTAAGTCCATGCTCAAAACCTATTTCTACTCCCTAGCGTTTGAGGCCCTCTGAGGACCTCTTCAGCATCTGTGGAGGGAATGGACTAGCAACTCGCCTCCCGGCCCGGGCGGCCGCCATTGGTGGAGCGGGAGCATGTGGCCGCTGACAGGGTGAGGTCACACAGGGCATGTGGCGGTGACATCACCTTGTCCCTTATTTGGGAGTGAGAAAGTTGGCACTCCTATCTCTGAGTGAAAAAGTAGCCCCTGAAATTCCCTCTTAAATCTCTCCCCTCTCACCTTAAACCTGTGCCCTCCAATTTTAGAATCTTCTACCCTGGAAAAGATTAAACAGGAATGATTGAAAAGGGAAGAAAGGAGGAGAATTGGGGAAATAGGTCAGTCTTGATAAGTTCATAAGGTCATGTGATAGGAGCAGAATTAGGCCATTTGGCCCATCAAGTCTACTCCGCCATTCAATCACGGCTGATCTATCTATCTCTCCCTCTCAACCCCATTCTCCTGCCCTCTCCCCATAACCTCGGACACCCGTACTAATCAACAATCTATCTGCCTTAAAAATGGCCATTGATGGCCTCCACAGCCTTCTGATTGACCCCTGGTGGAATGGGGAAGTAGACTCAATGGGCCGAATGGCCTAATTATGCTCCTATGTCTTGTAGTCTTATAAAGACTGTGAGCGTTCACTTTATCCATGCCCCCCCATGGTCTTGTACACCTCGGTAAGGTCACCCCTCAGCCTCCTATGCTCCAAAGGAAAATGTCCCAGCCTATTCAGCCTCTCCCTGTAACTCGAGCCCACAATCCCAGGTAACGTGCTGGTGATCTCATATCCACCTTTTCCAACAGTGACATCCCTAAGTCTCTGAAGACAGAAACGAAGTGCTGGAGTAACTGAGCGGGACAGGCAGCATCTCTGGATGGAAGGAACGGGTGACGTTTCGGGTCGAGACCCTTCTTCAGACTAAGTCTGGGGAGAGGGAGACACAGAGATAAGGAACGTAAGGTGTGAAAACAAGTAAACAAAGGGGATGCAGATCAAGGAATATGTAGAGTAGATCGTTGTTAACTTGGGGAAGCCTACAGAGATAAACATTTGATCAGGGGGGCATTCAGACTGGTGGGAGAACTAAGGTGGGGGAGGGATGGAGAGAGAGGGAAAGCAAGGGTCACTTGAAGTTGGAGAAGTCAATGTTCATACCGCTGGGGTGTAAGCTGCCCAAGCGAAATATGAGGTGCTGTTCCTCCAATTTGCGCTGGGCCTCACTCTGACAATGGAGGAGGCCCAAGACAGAGAGGTCAGTGTGGGAATGGGAGGGGGAGTTAAGGTGTTTGGCAACCGGGAGAACAGGTGGATCCAGGCGGACTGAGCGAAGGTGTTATCTCACTCTGCAACACTGTGACGGTCCAACACACACTCCTTCTCGCACACTTACACTAGTGCAAGGAAACACCGCCACCTGCAGGTCTGGTCCCAATCTGCACCATCCTGAACTGCAAATATATCACCGCTCTTTCACTGACACGGAGAGTCCAAACTCGGGAACCTCTCCCCATTAAAACACCTTCACTGCAAGGTCAGCAGTGGCTTAGGAAGGCAGCTCACCCCCTTACCCCACTTCTCAAGGGGAACTTGGGGAAGGTAAACCAGACCAGACTCCCCACAATCGACTCCACATACACTGAGTGATACAGAGTGCTGGAGTAACTCAGCGGGACAGGCAGCATCTCTGGAGAACATGGATAGGTGACGTTTCGGATCGGGACCCTTCATCCCCATATCATTCCCCCAGAGATGCTGCCTGTGTGCGGGGATCGCTGGTCGGCGTGGACTCGATGGGCCGAATGGCTTGTTTCTGCACTGTGTCCTTAAACTAAACTAAACTAAACTAAACTAAACTACACTACACTACACTCTACTACACTACACTACACTACACTACACTACACTCTACTACACTCTACTACACTACACTACACTACACTACTCTACTACACTACACTACACTACACTACACTACACTCTACTACACTACACTACACTACACTACACTACACTACACTACACTACACTACACTACACTACACTACACTCTACTACACTCTACTACACTACACTACACTACACTCTACTACACTACACTACACTACACTACACTACACTACACTACACTACACTACACTACACTACACTACACTCTACTACACTCTACTACACTACACTACACTCTACTACACTCTACTACACTACACTACACTACACTACACTACACGACACTACTCTACTACACTACACTACACTACACTACACTACACTACACTACACTACACTACACTCTACTACACTACACTACACTACACTCTACTACACTCTACTACACTACACTACACTCTACTACACTCTACTACACTACACTACACTACACTACACTCTACTACACTCTACTACACTACACTACACTACACTACACTCTACTACACTACTACACTACACTACACTACACTACACTACACTACACTACACTACACTCTACTACACTACACTACACTACACTACACTACACTAAATTAAACTAAACTAACTTAAATTAAACTAAATTCAACTCAATTAAACTCAATTAAACTAAATTAAACTAATCTTAACTAAACTAAACTGAACTGAACTAAATTAAACTAAATTAAATTAAACTAGATTAAACTAAACTAAATTAAACTAAACTTTACTAAACTTTACTAAACTAAACTAGACTAGACTGTGCCGTGGGTGCAAGAGGAAGCCAAGAAAAGGAGAAGTGCAGGAGGCAGAATCTCTACCAAGCCAGACATTGTGTGGCTGCGAACTTCCCCCATCCAGCAGCAACTAGTAGGAAGGTCTAAAGTTTAATGGTTTGAAGAATCTCCATACTTCAGACTTTAGAGATACAGCGCGGACAGTCACAGGCCCTTCGGCCCACCGAGTCCGCGCCGGCCAGCGATCACCCCGTACACCAGCACTATCCTACACACTGGGGACAATTCACAATTTACAGAAGCCAATTAACCTACAAACCCGCACGTCTTTGGGAGAAAACCCACGCGATCACGGGGCGAACGTGCAAACTCCGTACAGCCAGCACCTGTAGTCAGGATCGAACCCGGGTCTCCGGCGCTGTGAGGCAGCAACTCTGCCCCAGCGCCACCGTGCCGCCCCTGGTCTTACAGCTCCAGTGATCTTGTATCAACGTCTTGTACAGTAGGAATGTAACGCCCAAAAGCTTGCACTCACAGTGGTGCAGTGAGTAGAACCGCTGCTTCACAACGCCAAAGACCCAGCTTCGATCTCGGGTGCTGTCTGTGAGGAGTTTGTGCGTTATCCCAGAGACCATGTGGGATTCCTCCGGGTGCTCCGGGTTTCCTCCTACATCCCAAAGACGTGCGGGTTTGTAGGTTAAAAGGCCCTGTCCCAGTTACGCGATTTTTAAGGCGACTGCCGGCGACTGTCAAAGTCGTAGCAGATCGCTGAAATTTTCTTTTACCCTACGACAATGACCACGACAATGACCACGACAATGACCACGACAATGACCACGACAATGACCACGACAATGCCCACGACAATGACCATGACAATGACCACGACAATGACCACGACAATGACCACGACAATGCCGAGTCAGGTCGATACAAGTTACTGTTTTTGTTGAACTAGCACCTGACCGTCAAACTCTCGCCTCCAATCTACCCGTCAAACGTCCTGACGGTAAATAAATTGGTTAAACAAAAACTATCTTCTGGTATCTTCAAATGCCTTTTCTTAATTTAATATTACGTGCTTCTCAATGCATCTGCGACATCCTAGCAAACCTGGGGACAGCTTGGGACAGCGCCCGCAATAATCAACTCGTCTGCCATTTCCTTGTTCCCCATAATAAATTCCCCAGCTCCTGTCTTCAAGGGACCCACATTTGCCTTAACTATTTTTTTCCTCTTTCGGTTTCATGTATCGTGTTGTGTTTTTATGACTGTTGGTATGGGAGTATATATTTTGTATAGTGCACGAAATTCAGATATTCAAGTGTAACTGTGCAGCATACACATTGTAACTATTCAGACATTTAAGTGTTAACTGTGTAGCATGTGTACTCTTAGGCATTCCTCAGTTAGCCTGGCATTATTCCTCAGTTAGCAGTCCTTAGATCCCTTATTCAATATTTGGTCCTTAGACTTAATCCTTAGGCATTCCTACTTTGGTAACCTTTGACTTAGGGATTGCCTGTACACCATTATCTCTTTGCCTTGTCACATTTGGATGAAAGATAATGGTGACAAGAGAAGAGAAGACATATGTCTTGGGAGGATGGATGGACTAGAATAGAAAACAAGGGTGGGGGAGTGTGAAGAGATAAGAGTATTAAGATAAGGGTAAGGCAGTAAATGGGATTTAATGGTGGCAGACCAGACAGGAGGACTGCGAAGAAATGAATTATTATAGAGCAGGAGTGTGGGTATGAGGTGATGTAAAGAAGATAAGGTTTGGAATAATCCTATAAACGTAGACTGCCCGATGTACTAAGTGAACAGTCAGGGCAGTCAGATGGTTGGCTTCCTGATTGTTCCAGCCGTTGTTTGCAAATAAAGGCTTTTAATTTCTCGAAGAATTCTCCGTGTCGCCTGTCTTAATTTCGAAGCTAAAGAAAACCACGACATTGGCAGATCAATTTCCCTCCTGGGATAAATAAAGTTCTATCGCATCGTATCGTAGTGTATCATAGCTCAGCCGTTTAGAGCTGCCCGTTCTCCCGACTGCACCACTCTGCTTTCAAGCTCACCGACGCTTTCGGTGCCTGGTTCTGCACCCAACACTAGGCTTCTTCACTTCCTCTTTCTTGCCCTCGTGCCCCTTGGGAACGAGGACAACTTCCTCCACTCTGGCCCCATGGGCGCTTGGTAACGGAAGAGGTTAATGCGGTAACCGCAGCCAGCCAACCCACCCTCCCCCCCTGGGACAGGAGGCATCTGACTGAGGGTGGAGTGATTCTAAATCATACAGTGACATAGAGACACAGAGTCGCAGAGTCACAGAGACACAGAGTCACAGAGACAGAGAGACAGAGAGACACAGAGACACAGAGTCACAGAGACACGGAGACACAGAGTCACAGAGACACAGAGACACAGAGTCACAGAGACACAGAGACACAGAGTCACAGGGACACAGGGACACAGAGAGACACAGAGACACAGGGACACAGGGACACAGGGACACAGAGACACAGAGACACACAGAGACACAGGGACACAGAGACACAGAGACACAGGGACACAGAGACACAGGGACACAGAGACACAGAGACACAGAGACACAGAGACACAGAGACACAGAGACACAGGGACACAGAGACACAGAGACACAGAGACACAGTCACAGAGACACAGAGACACAGAGACACAGGGACACAGGGACACAGGGACACAGGGACACAGAGACACAGGGACACAGAGACACAGGGACACAGGGACACAGAGACACAGGGACACAGAGACACAGTCACAGAGACACAGGGACACAGGGACACAGGGACACAGAGACACAGGGACACAGAGACACAGTCACAGAGACACAGGGACACAGGGACACAGTCACAGAGACACAGGGACACAGGGACACAGGGACACAGGGACACAGAGACACAGGGACACAGGGACACAGGGACACAGAGACACAGTCACAGAGACACAGGGACACAGGGACACAGGGACACAGAGACACAGAGACACAGGGACACAGAGACACAGAGACACAGTCACAGAGACACAGGGACACAGGGACACAGGGACACAGGGACACAGGGACACAGAGACACAGTCACAGAGACACAGGGACACAGGGACACAGGGACACAGGGACACAGAGACACAGGGACACAGGGACACAGGGACACAGGGACACAGAGACACAGAGACACAGGGACACAGGGACACAGAGACACAGAGACACAGTCACAGAGACACAGGGACACAGGGACACAGGGACACAGAGACACAGGGACACAGAGACACAGGGACACAGGGACACAGGGACACAGAGACACAGTCACAGAGACACAGGGACACAGGGACACAGGGACACAGAGACACAGAGACACAGGGACACAGGGACACAGGGACACAGAGACACAGGGACACAGAGACACAGAGACACAGTCACAGAGACACAGGGACACAGGGACACAGGGACACAGGGACACAGGGACACAGGGACACAGAGACACAGTCACAGAGACACAGGGACACAGGGACACAGGGACACAGAGACACAGGGACACAGAGACACAGGGACACAGGGACACAGGGACACAGGGACACAGAGACACAGGGACACAGGGACACAGGGACACAGAGACGCAGGGACACAGGGACACAGGGACACAGAGACACAGAGACACAGGGACACAGGGACACAGGGACACAGAGACACAGGGACACAGGGACACAGGGACACAGGGACACAGAGACATAGACACAGAGTCATAGAGTGACACAGCGTGGGAACAGGCCCTTCAGCCCAACTTGTCCCTGCAACTGCCCGCGTTTGGTCCATACGTGACTACATAATACAGGATCGTGCATTTGGAACATAGAACAGTTTGAGTTTAGAAGGATGAGGGGGGACCTCATTGAAACTTACCGAATAGTGAAAGGCTTGGATAGAGTGGATGTGGAGAGGATGTTTTCTCTCTCCCTCCTCTTTCTCTCTCCCCCTCCTCCCTCACCCGTCCTCCCCCTCCCCTCTCTCTCTCTCGCATTCTAGTCCCTCCACTCCCTCTCCCCCTTCTCCCTCATCGCACTCTCCCTCCCCTTCCTCCCTATCCCCCTCCTCCATCTCCCCCTTCACTCTCTCTCCCATCTCTCTCCCTCCCCTCCCTCCTCCCTCTCTCTCCCAACTCCTTCCCCTCCCTCTCTCCGTCACTCTTTCTCTCTCTCTCTCTCTCTCTGTGAGGGGAATCCAGCACGGAACATTCCAGAGCTGTGAATGATGTACTCGAGTAATTCAGAGTGTGGAAACTGTTCCACACAGAATTACCAGCACCTCACATCTCACCTTCCAGCTGAGAGTCTGTGAAATGCTTCCTGTGAAGTGGGGTGGGTGTACGGAACGAGCTGCTGGAGGAGGCAACTGAGGCAGAGACTATAGCCGACTATAATGGTGGCGCAGCGGTAGAGTTGCTGCCTTACAGTGCGTGCAGCGCCGGAGACCCGGGTTCCATCCCGACTACGGGTGCTGCCTGTGTGGAGTTTGTACGTTCTCCCCGTGGGTTCCCTCCGAGACCTTCGGTTTCCTCCCACACTCCAAAGACGTGCAGGTTTGGGGGTTAATTGGTTTGGTGTATGTGTAAATTGTCCCTAGTGGTTATTAGGATGGCGTTAGTGTGCGGGGATCGCTGGTCGGTGTGGGCTCGGTACCAAGAAAGGCCTGTTTCCGGACTGTATCTCTAAAATGAACTGAACAACATTTAAAAGACCCTTGGACAGGTCCATGGCTGGGAAAGGTTGAGAGGGATATGGGCCAAAGACAGGCAGGTGGGACTAGTGTAGATTTAGAGGTTAGATACAGGGTGGAAACAGGCCCTTCGGCCCACCCATACTGTGCCGACTTTAGAGATACAGCGCGGGAACAGGCCCTTCGGCCCACCCATACTGTGCCGACTTTAGAGGTACAGCGCGGGAACAGGCCCTTCGGCCCAATGACTCAGCTCCAACCAGCATCACCCCTTCTTACACTCCTTTCGAGTGTGGGAGGAAACTGGAGCACCAGCAAAAAACCCTCGAAGGTCACGTGCAGGAGAACGTGCAAACTCCGCACAGGCGGCACCCGGGGTCAGGGTTGAACCCGGGTCTCTGGCGTTGCGAGGCAGAAGCTCTGCCTCTGCGCCAACCGTGCCGCCCCATCTTGGTGGGCATGGACCTGTTGGGCTGAAGGGCTGGTGTCTGTGCCTCCATGACTGTGATGTGGGTGTGAACCTAGTGCTTTCCAGGAGGGTGGAGTGAACCAGGGGTGGCAGAGACAGCCGGAGACATGTGTCGGACACAAGTGGGCCAGGAACTGCCCTGTCGGAAGGTGAGCCAAACACAGAGTGCTGGAGTAACTCAGCGGGTCAGGCAGCATCTCTGGAGAACATGGATAGGTGACGTTTCACAGAGTGCTGGAGTAACTCAGCGGGTCAGGCAGCATCTCTGGAGAACATGGATAGGTGACGTTTCAGGTCAGGACAAGGCCTGGATGAGATTAAAAGGGGAAAAGATAGGGTGAATGCACGGAATCTTTTACCCAGGGTAAGGGAATCATGAAGCATAAGGTCATAAGTGATAGGAGTCGAATTAGGCCATTCGGCCCATCATCTACTCTGCCATTCAATCACGGCTGATCTATCTCTCCCTCCTAACCCCATTCTCCTGCCTTCTCCTCATAACCTCTGTCACCTGTACTAATCAAGAATCCATCAACCTCAGCCTTAAAAATATCCATTGACTTTGCCTCCACAGCCTGCTGTGGTAAAGAATCCCACAGATTGATGAAAGAAATTTCTCCTCATCTTCCCAAAAGAACGTCCTTTAATTCTGAGGCTGTGACCTCTAGTCCTAGACTCTCCCACTAGTGGAAACATCCTCTCCACATCCACTCTATCCAGGCATTTCACTATACTGTATATTTCAATGAGGTCCCCCCTCATTCTTCTAAACTCCAGTGAGTACAGGCCCAGCGCTGCAAACGCTCATCATAGGTTAACCAGAGGATATAGGTTTAAGGTGAGGTGGGGGGGAGATTTAATAGGAACCTGAGGGGCAACATTTTCACACATAGGGTGGTGGGTGTATGGAACGGGCTGCCAGAGGAGGTGGTTGAGGCTGGGACGATTGCAACATTTAAGAAACATTTAGACAAGTACATGGATAGGACAATTTCATAGGGATATGGGCCGAACGAAGGCAGGTGGGACGAGTGTAGATTGGGAGGTGGTTGAGGCTGGGACTATTGTAACATTTAAAAACATTTAGACAGGTACATGGATAGGACAGTTTCATAGGAGGATGAGTGGTGTACAAAATCACGAGGGGAATAGATCGGGTAGATGCACCGAGTCTCTTGCCAAGAGTAGGGAAATCGAGGACCAGAGGACATAGGTTTAAGGTGAAGGGGATAGATTTAATAGGAACCTGAGGGGCAACTTTTTCACTCAGAGGGTGGTGGGTGTATGGAACCAGAGAAAGTAGGGATTTCAGATTCAGGGGCAGTTTGTTCCCGGCTGTTATCAGGCGATTGAACCATCCTACCACAACCAGAGAGCAGTCCTCAACTACCATCTACCTCATTGGTGACCCTCGGCATATCTTTGTGTCAGAAAATAACTGCAGATGCTGGTACAAATCGAAGGTAGACACAAAATGCTGGAGTAACTCAGCAGGTCAGGCAGCATCTCAGGAGAGAAGGAATGGGTGACGAAGACTGAAGAAGGGTCTCGACCCGAAACATCACCCATTCCTTCTCTCCAGAGATGCTGCCTGACCTGCTGAGTTACTCCAGCATTTTGTGATACTTTTGAAACTGAACTGAAGTAAGACAGGGCAGGTATAATAGCAGCATGGAAACATCGGCCCATCTTCAAATTCCCATCCCACTCCCAATCTGACCTCCCTAAAATCTGTGGATTACCTCAGAGGCTGGTGGGTGTGTGGAACGAGCTGCCCGAGGAGGTAGTTGAGGCAGGGACTATCCCAACATTATAAGGCACTTGAATGGGTACATGGATAGGACAGGTTTAGAAAGATACTAGACCAATTGGACCCGTTGGGCCCAAACCTCTCCTGCATTGGTGCAGCACCCTGTCCCCTCCCACTCCCCTCTCTCCTCAACCCCCCCTCCCCACTCCCTTCTCCCCCACTCCCCCTTTCCCCCCTCCCTCCCTCCTCCCCTCCTTTTAAACTTTAAAATGTGAATAACTTTAAATATATAAGACCGATTTCAATAAAACTACTTGCATTATCACTAAAGTGACGATGGTGAGTAAGGTGGGCCTAAAATTGTTGCGCTACCGTGTACCGTTTTGGCTGAAGTTCAGTCACAAACAAGATAACAAACAAGAGTATTAGTATATAGATGGGCCAAATGCGGGCAGGTGGGACGAGTGTCGATGGGGCATCTTGGTTGGTGTGGGCATGTTGGGCCGAACATACACTGATGAGCAGGGGGGGCAGCGCTGATGGAGTTCACCAGCGGGGATTGAACAGCGGCCGCTCTCCGGAACCAGTAACAGCTCCGGCACCTAAACAATTAGCACTGCACCACTGCTGATGAGCCAAAACACTATGTCATCATGGGCACTCTGTGGCCACACAGCCCCATACGCAGCAGGGTGCGATGCACTGTGTATTGTGACACATTCCTCCCGTGACCACCATTAAAATATTCTGCAACTTGTGCCACAGTCGACCTTCTGTCGGTTCGGACCAGACTGGATAGCCTTCGTTGCCCTCGCGCATCGATGAGCCTTGGGCGCCCAACTCCCTGTCTGTCGCCGGTTTGTGGTTTGTCCCTCCTCGGACCACTGTCGGTAGGTACTCACCACTGCTGACCGGGAGCACCCCACAAACCTTGCCGTTTCAGACCCAGTCGTCTGGCCAGAACAATTTGGCCCTTGTCAAAGTCGCTCAGGTCTTTACTCCTGCCCATTTCTCCTGCATCCAACACGTCAACTTCAAGAACTGACTGTTCACTTGCTGCCTAATATATCCCACCCCTTGACAGGTGCCATTGTAACAAGATAATCAATGTTATTCACTTCGCCTGTCAGTGGTCATCATGTTTTGGTTCGTCAGCGTATGACTCTGTCTCCATGAGCTAATCGTACCTTACACACGATCAATGAGTCCATTAGGTTTTAGGTCTATCAGTCTACTCCACTGGGTGTAATAAGTCTTGCGACATTCAAGATGGAGCGTGGAACAGACCCTCTGGCCCAACAGGTCCGCGCCAACAGTGACCAACCCATACACTCGCACTATCCTACACGCACTAGGGACAATTTACATTTGTACCAAAGCCAATTAACCTGCAAACCTGCACGTCAAACCTGAGCACCTGGGGAAAAACCACACAGTCACGGGGAGAAGGTACAAACTCCGTACAGACAGCACCCGTAGTCAGGATGGAACCCGGGTCTCTGGCGCTGCGAGGCAGCAACTCTACCGCTGCGCCACCCACGCAGGATGCAGGTTGGTACCAAAGATAGCAACAAAGTGCTGGAGTAACTCAGCGGGTCAGGCAGCATCTCTGGTGAACATGGATAGGTGACGTTTCACAGAGTGCTGGAGTAACTCAGCGGGTCAGGCAGCATCTCTGGTGAACATGGATAGGTGACGTTTCACAGAGTGCTGGAATAACTCAGCGGGTCAGGCAGCATCTGTGGAGAACATGGATAGGTGACGTTTCAAAGAGTGCTGGAGTAACTCAGCGGGTCAGGCAGCATCTGTGGAGAACATGGATACGTGATGTTTCACAGAGTGCTGGAGTAACTCAGCGGGACAGGCAGCAGCTCTGGAGAACATGGATAGGTGACGTTTGGGGTTGGGACCCTTCTTCAGACTGAAGGTGGGGGAGGGGGAATGGGGGGGGGGGGGGGGAGAATTGGGGGCGAGAACTCCTTTAATTCTACACCCCCTCCACTTTGAGTCTGAAGAAGGGTACCACCCCAAAACATCACCTTTCCATGTTCTCCACAGATGCTGCCTGACCCGCTGAGTTACTCCAGCACTCTGTCATTTTCGATTTGAACCCAATCCAAGCTAGCCCCTTCGATGTGTGAGTGTACACAACGGAGGGAATGACTAGCAGGGCACCGCCACGCATCAGGGCATCCTGCGTCCATGTAGACACACTCACCATGTCTGGAGCCCAGCAGAGTTCCTGCTTCCACCTCCTCCTCTCACCCCCAGCTCAGCATTTCCCAGTTCCTCTTCGAGTGCAGTCTTGCCGACACTTGCAGGAAACTATCTCAGCACACCCTGGCTTCGGTGTACGCTGCCCAGTAATAACATTACTTGGCCGCTGTGTGGGCTGGCATGGAGGCAGGAGGCAGGCTTATGGGAGGGGCTGGTCTCCACATACAGCAGCAAATAGGCTCTGCGAGAAAACTCTACCCACATGTTGACACACGCTCGAACAAAGACAGATACTTCAACTGTAGACAAATAGACAATCATGTAATTAGACACAGAGTGCTGGAGTAACTCAGCGGGTCAGGCAGCATCTCTGGGGAACATGGATAGGTGACGTTTCACAGAGTGCTGGAGTAACTCAGCGGGTCAGGCAGCATCTCTGGAGAACATGGATAGGTGACGTTTCACAGAGTGCTGGAGTAACTCAGCGGGTCAGGCAGCATCTCTGGAGAACAGGGACTGGTGATGTTTGGGGTCAGGATCCTTCGTCAGACTGAAAGTGGGAGAGGGGGAATGGGGGACATGAATTCGGAGTGAGAACTTTAATTCCACCCCCACCCCCCACTCCCACTTTGAGTCTGAAGAAGGTCCCGAAACGTCACCTATCCATGTTCTCCAGAGATGGTGCCTGACCCGCTGAGTTACTCCAGCACTCTGTGAAACGTCACCTATCCATGTTCTCCAGAGATGCTGCCTGACCCGCTGAGTTACTCCAGCACTCTGTGAAACGTCACCTATCTGACATCAGTGGTGGGGAAGATGCTGGAGTCAATTATAAAAGACGAAATTGCAGAGCATTTGGATAGTAGTAACAGGATTGTTCCGAGTCAGCATGGATTTACGAAGGGGAAATCATGCTTGACTAATCTTCTGGAATTCTTTGAGGATGTAACCAGGAAAATTGACAGGCGAGAGCCGGTGGATGTGGTGTACCTTGACTTTCAGAAAGCCTTCGACAAGGTTCCACATAGGAGATCAGTGGGCAACATTAGAGCACATGGTATTGGAGGTAGGGTACTGACATGGATAGAAAATTGGTTGACAGACAGAAAGCAAAGAGTGGGGATAAATGGGTCCCTTTCAGAATGGCAGGCAGTAACTAGTGGGGTACCACAAGGCTCGGTGCTGGGACCGCAGCTATTTACAATATACATTAATGACTTGGATGAAGGGATTAAAAGTACCATTAGCAAATTTGCAGATGATACAAAACTGGGTGGTAGTGTGAACTGTGAGGAAGATGCTATGAGGTTGCAGGGTGACTTGGACAGGTTGTGTGAGTGGGCGGATGCATGGCAGATGCAGTTTAATGTGGATAAGTGTGAGGTTATTCACTTTGTTGGTAAGAATAGGAAGGCAGAGTATTATCTGAATGGTGTCAAGTTAGGAACAGGGGACGTACAACGAGATCTGGGTGTCCTAGTGCATCAGTCACTGAAAGGAAGCATGCAGGTACAGCAGGCAGTGAAGAAAGCCAATGGAATGTTGGCCTTCATAACAAGAGGAGTTGAGTATAGGAGCAAAGAGGTCCTGCAGTTGTACAGGGCCCTAGTGAGACCGCACCTGGAGTACTGTGTGCAGTTTTGGTCTCCAAATTTGAGGAAGGATATTCTTACTATTGAGGGCGTGCAGCGTAGGTTTACTAGGTTAATTCCCGGAATGGCGGGACTATCATATGTTGAAAGACTGGAGCGACTAGGCTTGTAATGGGTGACTTATAATGGGTGACTTATAATGGGTGACTTCAATCTACATATAGATTCGGTGAACCAAATTGGCAGGGGTGCTGAGGAAGAGGATTTCTTGGAATGTTTGTGAGATGGTTTTCTAAACCATCATGTCGAGGAACCAACGAGAGAACAGGCCATTCTAGACTGGGTATTGAGTAATGAGGAAGGGTTAGTTAGCAGTCTTGTTGTGCGAGGCCCCTTGGGCAAGAGTGACCATAATATGGTAGAGTTCTTCATTAGGATGGAGAGTGACAAAGTCAATTCAGAAACAAGTGTTCTGAAC
>NC_135955.1:3122997-3156555 GCF_053455715.1 Rhinoraja longicauda | reverse complement strand
TGCCTGCCATTCCGAAAGGGACCCATTTATCCCCACTCTTTGCTTTCTGTCTGTTAACCAATTTTCTATCCATGTCAGTACCCTACCCCCAATACCATGTGCCCTAATTTTGCCCACTAATCTCCTATGTGGGACCTTGTCGAAGGCTTTCTGAAAGTCGAGGTACACCACATCCACTGACTCTCCCTTGTCAATTTTCCTAGTTACATCCTCAAAAAATTCCAGTAGATTTGTCAAGCATGATTTCCCCTTCGTAAATCCATGCTGACTCGGAATGATCCTGTTACTGCTATCCAAATGCTCAGCAATTTCGTCTTTTATAATTGACTCCAGCATTTTCCCCACCACTGATGTCAGACTAACTGGTCTATAATTACCCGTTTTCTCTCTCCCTCCTTTCTTAAAAAGTGGGATAACATTTGCTATTCTCCAATCCACAGGAACTGATCCTGAATCTATAGAACATTGAAAAATGATCTCCAATGCTTCCACTATTTCTAGAGCCACCTCCTTAAGTACTCTGGGATGCAGACCATCAGGCCCTGGGGATTTATCAGCCTTCAGTCCCATCAGTCTACCCAAAACCATTTCCTGCCTAATGTGGATTTCCTTCAGTTCCTCCATCACCCTAGGTTCTCCAGCCCCTAGAACATTTGGGAGATTGTGTGTATCTTCCTCAGTGAAGACAGATCCAAAGTAACGGTTTAACTCGTCTGCCATTTCTTTGTTCCCCATAATAAATTCCCCTGCTTCTGTCTTCAAGGGACCCACATTTGCCTTGACTATTTTTTTCCTCTTCACGTACCTAAAAAAACTTTTGCTATCCTCCTTTATATTATTGGCTAGTTTACCCTCGTACCTCATCTTTTCTCCCCGTATTGCCTTTTTAGTTAACTTTTGTTGCTCTTTAAAAGAGTCCCAATCCTCTGTCTTCCCACTCTTCTTTGCTATGTTATACTTCCTCTCCTTAATTTTTATGCTGTCCCTGACTTCCCTTGTCAGCCACAGGTGTCTCTTACTCCCCTTAGAGTCTTTCCACCTCTTTGGAATAAATTGATCCTGCAACCTCTGCATTATTCCCAGGAATACCTGCCATTGCTGTTCTACCGTCTTCCCTGCTAGGGCCTCCTTCCAATCAATTTTGGCCAGCTCCCGCCTCATGCCTCTGTAATCCCCTTTGCTATACTGCAATACCGACACTTCCGATTTTCCCTTCTGCCTTTCCATTTGCAGAGTAAAACTTATCATGTTGTGATCACTGCCTCCTAATGGCTCTTTTACCTCTAGTCCCCTTACCAGATCAGGATCATTACACAACACTAAATCCAGAATTGCCTTCTCCCTGGTAGGCTC
Source organism: Rhinoraja longicauda (assembly GCF_053455715.1). Classification (NCBI taxonomy): domain Eukaryota; kingdom Metazoa; phylum Chordata; class Chondrichthyes; order Rajiformes; family Arhynchobatidae; genus Rhinoraja; species Rhinoraja longicauda. Next base: position 3,155,202 of record NC_135955.1, on the reverse strand, counting down.
CAGTACAAGCTGTTCTAAGAATCCATCTCGAAGGCACTCTACAAACTCTCTTTCCTGGGGTCCATTTCCAACCTGATTTTCCAGTCTACCTGCATGTTGAAATCTCCCATAACCACCGTAGCATTACATTTTTGAACGCCAATTTTATCTCCTGATTTAACTTGCACCCTAAGTCGAGGCTACTGTTTGGGGGCCTATAGATAACTCCCATTAGGGTCTTTTTACCCTTACAATTTCTCATTTCTATCCATACTGATTCAACATCTCCTGATTCTATGTCACCCCTTGCAAGGGAATGAATATCATTCCTTACCATCAGAGCAACCCCACCCCCTCTGCCCAGAGGGGTGAGAGGAGCGAGGGAAGGAGGGAGGGAGGGAGAAAGAGGGAGGAACGGGAGGGTAAGAGAGTTAGAGAGGAGGGAAAGAGATAGAAGGAGGGGGAGAGGGGGGAAAAGTGCCAGACAAGGAGGGAGAGGAGAGGGGGAAAGAGGGTGGGAGGTGGCGGGAGAGAGGGAGGGAGGGAGAAATTGGGTGGGAGGGAGAAAGGGGAGGGACGGAAAAAAAGGGAGGGAGGGAAGGAGGAAGGCTGGTGGGGAAGGGGGGGGGCAGAGGGAGGGTGGGGGAGGAGGAGGGAGGAAAGGAGGAGGGGGAAGGAGGGAGGGAGAGGGGGAGGGTATGAACTACATTCTGCACTCTGTATCTTCCCAGTTGCTCTACCTATTGTGCTTGAGTTTGACTTGATTGTATTTATGTGCGGTAGTTTGGATAGCAAAGCTTTCCACTGTACCTCGGTACAGGTGACAATAATAAGCTTAAACAAGTCTGATGAATATTACCACTCTGTGTAGGCGAAGAGAAGTTCGCTCACAGATCCGTAACAGAAACCTCACTGGGCAATAGACAATAGGTGCAGGAGGAGGCCATTCGGCCCTTCGAGCCAGCACCGCCATTCAATGTGATCATGGCTGATCATTCACAATCAGTACCCCGTTCCTGCCTTCTCCCCATACCCCCTGACTCCGCTATCCTTAAGAGCTCTATCTAGCTCTCTCTTGAATGCATTCAGAGAATTGGCCTCCACTGCCTTCTGAGGCAGAGAATTCCACACATTCACAACTCTCAGACTGAAAAAGTTTTTCCTCATCTCAGTTCTAAATGGCCTACCCCTTATTCTTAAAATGGGTCAGGCTGCGTCTCTGGAGAACATGGATAGGTGATGTTTCACAGAGTGTTGGAGTAACTCAGAGGGTCAGGCAGCATCTCTGGGGAACATGGATAGGTGACGTTACACAGAGTGCATGGAGTAACTCAGCGGGTCAGGCAGTATCAATGGAGAGCATGGATAGGTGACGTTTCGGGTCATGAACCTCTTCAAACTCGAAGAAATGACCTGGAATATCACCTATCCATGTTCTCCAGAGATGCTGCCTAACCCACTGAGTTACTCCAGCACTCTGTCTTTTACTTAAGATTCCAGTCTCTGCAGTTCCTTGTGCCTCTCATCGGATAGTATTTTCATTAAAACAAATGAATTGGCCTCCACTGCCTTCTGAGGCAAACAATTCCACAGATTCACAACTCTCTGACTGAAAAAGTTTTTCCTCATCTCAGTTCTAAATGGCCTACCCCTTATTCTTAAACTGTGGCCCCTTGTTCTGGACTCCCCCAACATTAGGAACATGTTTCCTGCCTCTAACGTTTCCAACCCCTTAATAATCTTATACGTTTCGATAAGATCCCCTCTCATCCTTCTAAATTCCAGTGTATACAAGCCTAGTCGCTCCAGTCTTTCAACATATGATAGTCCCGCCATTCCGGTAATTAACCTAGTAAACCTACGCTGCACGCCTTCAATAGCAAGAATATCCTTCCTCAAATTTGGAGACCAAAGCTGCACACAGTACTCCAGGTGCGGTCTCACTCGGGCCCTGTACAACTGCAGAAGGACGTCTTTGCTCCTATACTCAACTCCTCTTGTTATGAAGGCCAACATTCCATTGGCTTTCTTCACTGCCCGCTGTACCTGCATGCTTCCTTTCAGTGACTGATGCACTAGGACACCCAGATCCCGTTGTACGTCCCCTGTTCCTAACTTGACACCATTCAGATAATACTCTGCCTTCCTATTCCTACCACCAAAGTGGATAACCTCACACTTATCCACATTAAACTGCATCTGCCATGCATCCGCCCACTCACACAACCTGTCCAAGTCACCCTGCAACCTCATAGCATCTTCCTCACAGTTCACACTGCCACCCAGCTTTGTATCATCTGCAAATTTGCTAATGGTACTTTTAATCCCTTCATCCAAGTCATTAATGTATATTGTAAATAGCTGCGGTCCCAACACCGAGCCTTGCGGTACCCCACTAGTCACTGCCTGCCATTCTGAAAGGGACCCAAAGGGCAACAGAGAGACAAGTAACGGCAGATGCTGGTTTACCAAAAAACACTCATAGTGCTGGAGTAACTCAGCGGGTCAGGCAGCATCTGTGGAGAACATGGATAGGTGACGTTTCACAGAGTGCTGGAGTAACTCAGCGGGTCAGGCAGCATCTCTGGAGAACATGGATAGGTGACGTTTCACAGGGTGCTGGAGTAAACCCTCAGAATCAGAAACGATGAAGTGGGGTGAGGTACAAGGTTTAGGGTCAGGGCTGGTGTTGGCACCTGTACCGTGTGTGTGTGTGTACTCACACACGCACGCACGCACGCACGCACGCACGGACACACACACACACACATACACACACACACAGAGAGACACACACACACACACGCAAACATACACGTGCACACACACACACACACATATGCACGTGCACACGCACACACACACAGATATACACACACACATTCACATACAAATAGACATGCAAGTGCTCACGCACACACGCACAAATATATGTGCACACATGCAAGCACACACACACACACACACACACACACACACTCTCCACTCATACACACACACACACTCACACACACTCACTCTCCACACACACACACACACACACACACACACACACACACACACACACACACACACACTCACACACACTCACTCTCCACTCATACACAGATTCACACACACACTCACACTCTCTCACACACACACACTCACACAAATACTCACACACACACTCTTTCACATACACATTCACATACACACTCACACACACACACTGACACTCACCCACACACACTCACACACACTCACATACACACTCACATACACACACACACACACACACACACACACACACAGACACACACACACACACACACACTCACACACTGTCCCCCCCAGCCCCTCCATGTATCTCCCATCTAAACTCCCCACACCTTTCCAGCCCCCCACCCTCACACTGCCTCCCCCACCCACCCCCTCAGCCCTACCCGACTCTCCCATCCTGCCTCCCCCTCCCTACCCTACCCTCACCTTCCTCTCTCCCTCAACCCTCACCTTCCCCACCCCTCCCTCATCTTTACCCTCCCTACCCCTCCCTCCCTCCCCGTCCTCTCACCCCCCACCTTTCCCTGCTCTCTCACCCCTCCTCGCCTCCCCTCCTCCCCTCACTCCCACCACCTCCTCCCCCTCTCACTCCCCCCTCTCTCCCACCTCTCGCCCCCCTCCCTCCCCCTCCCCCTCACCCTCCCTACTCCTCCCCCCACCCTCCTTCGCCCGCTCTCTCACCCCCCCTTCCCCTCCCCTCAATCCTACCCTCATCTCCCCCTCTCATGCATCCCAAAAGCAACCCTCCCCCTCTCTCTCCCACCTCTCACTCCCACCCCCCCTACCCCTCCCTCCCTTTCACCCTCCCTCAGTACCCCCTCTCACCCCCCCACCCTCATCCCCCACTCTCTCACCCCTCCTCACCCACTCTCTCTCACCCTCCCTATCCCTCCCTCCAGTTCCTTCCCTCCCTTAATCCCTCACCCCAACCCCGTTCCCGTTCCCCTCTCCCTCCCCCCCCCCCCCCCCCCCCACCTTCCCCTGACTTGCACCTACACTGGCCGCCCCCTCTCTCCCCCCCCCCGACCCCCGGTCTCTCTCCACACGGTCCCTTACCTCTGTGGTGGGGGGACTGTAGACAGAGGCGGGTCCGTCAGAGGGGTAAATTTCCCCCGGGTCCCCTCTGTCACACCCGAGTCTACTCAAGGGTGTGAATTCGCCTCTGGGTCGGGGCAGCACAGCACAGCACAGCACAGCACAGCACAGCTCAACAATCAGGAAGCAGCAAAGAGGAACCCGGTGTGCAACAAGGAACTGCAGATGCTGGTTTACACCGAAGACAGACACACAACGCTGGAGTAACTCAGCAACCGGACGGGCAGCATCTGCGGAGAGAAGGGACGGGTGACGATTCGGGTCGAGACCCTTCTTCAGACTGAGAGTCAGGGGAAAGGGAAACGAGAGATATATATATATATATATATATACGGTGATGAAGAGAGGTATAAAAACAAATGAATGAAAGATATGGGAAAAAATGGAACCTTATGCCACTTACAAAATTGTAAAATAAAAGCACTCTTGCCAACTCCAACCTCAATTCACGGGAACAAAACAGCGGGAGGTTTAAAACAAGCCGTCCATTTTTATAGAGCTCGTTACCAGTAGTACCCTGATGATTTCGTAACAGAATTTAACCCAGCTTATAAACCACAAGCGGCAGTCTGTTTCGCTGTGTGATGGGGGAGGAGCCATCATAACCGGCTGGGTGACTTCCACAACCAAGCTTTACGTGTGGGGAGGAAATGCCGATGCCGGTTCGCACCGAAGGTAGACGCACAAATGCTGGAGCAACTGAGCGGGACGGGCAGCATCTCCGGAGAGAAGGAACGGGCGACGTTTCGGGTCGAGACCCTTCTTCAGACTGAGAGTCGGGGGGAAAAGGGAATCGAGAGATGTATAAATTCACAAAATGCTGGAGTAACTCAGCAGGTCAGGCAGTCAGTCAGATGTATAAACAGCGATGTAGAGAGACATAGATCAGATGAATGAAAGATATGCAAACCATAACGATGATCAAGGCAACAGGTGTGGACTAGGTGAAAACCTAGCATTCATATTCAATATCAATATTCTTGCCACTTAGTACTATTACTCTGAATGCATTCAAGAGAGAGCTAGATAGAGCTCTTAAGGATAGCGGAGTCAGGGGGTATGGGGAGAAGGCAGGAACGGGGTACTGATTGAGAGTGATCAGCCATGATCACATTGAATGGCGGTGCTGGCTCGAAGGGCTGAATGAACCTATTGTCTATTGTCTGTTGTCTATTACCTCTGTCATATGTCCCGCCCCCAGTACCAGCTTAGTTGGGTCCCCTGCTAAGTGCGAAGAATTCTCTACATTTTTCACTAGCAAAGTTGCGAACATTAGAACAAATATTTCTCCTCCCACCCGTGACCTAGCTGTCTCGCTGGTCTGTTCATCTACATTGGACTGTTTCCAACCCGTCACTCTATCCTCCCTTGCAAAGCTTGTCTCCACTATGAAACCTGCAACCTGCCCCCTTGATCCTGCCCCCACTGCCCTTCTGATGGATGTCATTGCAATAGCCTGTCCCAGCATCCTCTCTATCATCAACAGTTCTCTGGCCATTGGCACCGTTCCGACCTGCTTCAAGCACGCGGTGGTCCAGCCCCTACTGAAAAAAACCTAACCTAGACCCCACCTTGCCTAGCAACTACAGACCCATTTCCAAACTGCCATTCCTGTCAAAAGTCCTTGAAAAGGCAATTCTAAACCAATTAGTGCCCTACCTGCACCAATACACCATCCTGGAAAGTTTCCAGTCAGGTTTCAGAGCCCACCACAGCACAGAGTCTGCCTTGTTGAAGGTACACAACGACCTGCTTCTTGCCAACGACACCGGCGACTGTGCAATCTTGCTCCTTCTCGACCTCAGCGCAGCGTTCGATACAGTGGACCACACCATCCTTATTGACCGTCTCCGGTACGCGGTTGGCGTTGATGGCACTGCTCTGAGCTGGTTTGTTTCCTACCTCAAAAATAGGAGTTTCTCCATCAACATAGGCAATTATTCCTCTTCCCCCAGCTAGCCTCTCCTGTGGGGTCCCACAAGGCTCCATCCTAGGCCCCATTCTCTCCTCTCTGTACATGCTCCCCCTCGGCCAAATCATTCAAAGGCACGGCATTTCTTTCCACTGCTATGCGGATGACACACAGCTTTATCTCCCCCTGAAACCCGACAACCGGTCAAATTTAATCAGCCTCATGCACTGCCTTGAAGACATAAAATGTTGGATGGCACAGAACTTCCTTCAGTTAAACGAGCAAGTCTGAGGTCATCCTATTTGCCCCCCCCCCCCCCCCCCCCCGACTCCATCAAATCGATAACAGGCAGCCTTGGAAGCCTATCCTCCCTAGTCAAACCTCATGTCAAAAACCTTGGCGTGATATTTGACTCTGCATTAAAGTTTGACAAGCAAGTCAACGCTGTGGTAAAAGCCAGTTCTTCCAGCTTCGTACCATGGCTAAAATCAAACCATTCCTCAAATTTGAAAAAATCATCCACGCATTCATCTCCTCCCGCCTAGACTACTGCAACTCCCTATACACAGGGATCAGCCAATCATCCCTGTCCCGCCTGCGATTGGTCCAAAACGCCGCAGCGAGACTCCTGACGGGTACCCGTAAAAGGGACCACATCACCCCGATTCTGGCCTCTCTCCACTGGCTCCCAGTACGGTACAGAATCAACTTCAAACTCCTCCTATTCACATCTAAAGCCCTAAATGGACATTCCCCCCCCCCACATCAAAAATCTTCTAACCCACCACTCTATCTCCAGGTCCCTCAGGAGACTGGGGCTATTCACTATCCCGCGGTCTAGGCTTAAGCTCAGGGGTGACCGCGCTTTTGCGGTTGCAGCTTCTAGACTGTGGAACAGCATCCCTCTCCCCATCAGAACTGCCCCCTCCATCGACTCCTTTAAGTCCATGCTCAAAACCTATTTCTACTCCCTAGCGTTTGAGGCCCACTGAGGACCTCTTCAGCATCTGTGGAGGGAATGGACTAGCAACTCGCCTCCCGGCCCGGGCGGCCGCCATTGGTGGAGCGGGAGCATGTGGCCGCTGACAGGGTGAGGTCACACAGGGCATGTGGCGGTGACATCACCTTGTCCCTTATTTGGGAGTGAGAAAGTTGGCACTCCTATCTCTGAGTGAAAAAGTAGCCCCTGAAATTCCCTCTTAAATCTCTCCCCTCTCACCTTAAACCTGTGCCCTCCAATTTTAGAATCTTCTACCCTGGAAAAGATTAAACAGGAATGATTGAAAAGGGAAGAAAGGAGGAGAATTGGGGAAATAGGTCAGTCTTGATAAGTTCATAAGGTCATGTGATAGGAGCAGAATTAGGCCATTTGGCCCATCAAGTCTACTCCGCCATTCAATCACGGCTGATCTATCTCTCCCTCTCAACCCCATTCTCCTGCCCTCTCCCCATAACCTCGGACACCCGTACTAATCAACAATCTATCTGCCTTAAAAATGGCCATTGATGGCCTCCACAGCCTTCTGATTGACCCCTGGTGGAATGGGGAAGTAGACTCAATGGGCCGAATGGCCTAATTATGCTCCTATGTCTTGTAGTCTTATAAAGACTGTGAGCGTTCACTTTATCCATGCCCCCCATGGTCTTGTACACCTCGGTAAGGTCACCCCTCAGCCTCCTATGCTCCAAAGGAAAATGTCCCAGCCTATTCAGCCTCTCCCTGTAACTCGAGCCCACAATCCCAGGTAACGTGCTGGTGAATCTCATATCCACCTTTCCCAACAGTGACATCCCTAAGTCTCTGAAGACAGAAACGAAGTGCTGGAGTAACTGAGCGGGACAGGCAGCATCTCTGGATGGAAGGAACGGGTGACGTTTCGGGTCGAGACCCTTCTTCAGACTAAGTCTGGGGAGAGGGAGACACAGAGATAAGGAACGTAAGGTGTGAAAACAAGTAAACAAAGGGGATGCAGATCAAGGAATATGTAGAATAGATCGTTGTTAACTTGGGGAAGCCTACAGAGATAAACATTTGATCAGGGGGGCATTCAGACTGGTGGGAGAACTAAGGTGGGGGAGGGATGGAGAGAGAGGGAAAGCAAGGGTCACTTGAAGTTAGAGAAGTCAATGTTCATACCGCTGGGGTGTAAGCTGCCCAAGCGAAATATGAGGTGCTGTTCCTCCAATTTGCGCTGGGCCTCACTCTGACAATGGAGGAGGCCCAGGACAGAGAGGTCAGTGTGGGAATGGGAGGGGGAGTTAAGGTGTTTGGCAACCGGGAGAACAGGTGGATCCAGGCGGACTGAGCGAAGGTGTTATCTCACTCTGCAACACTGCGACGGTCCAACACACACTCCTTCTCGCACACTTACACTAGTGCAAGGAAACACCGCCACCTGCAGGTCTGGTCCCAATCTGCACCATCCTGAACTGCAAATATATCACCGCTCTTTCACTGACACGGAGAGTCCAAACTCGGGAACCTCTCCCCATTAAAACACCTTCACTGCAAGGTCAGCAGTGGCTTAGGGAGGCAGCTCACCCCCTTACCCCCCTTCTCAAGGGGAACTTGGGGAAGGTAAACCAGACCAGACTCCCCACAATCGACTCCACATACACTGAGTGATACAGAGTGCTGGAGTAACTCAGCGGGACAGGCAGCATCTCTGGAGAACATGGATAGGTGACGTTTCGGATCGGGACCCTTCATCCCCATATCATTCCCCCAGAGATGCTGCCTGTGTGCGGGGATCGCTGGTCGGCGTGGACTCGATGGGCCGAATGGCTTGTTTCTGCACTGTGTCCTTAAACTAAACTAAACTAAACTAAACTAAACTACACTACACTACACTCTACTACACTACACTACACTACACTACACTACACTACACTACACTACACTCTACTACACTCTACTACACTACACTACACTACACTACTCTACTACACTACACTACACTACACTACACTACACTACACTACACTACTACACTACACTACACTACACTACACTACACTACACTACACTACACTACACTCTACTACACTACACTACACTACACTACTCTACTACACTACACTCTACTACACTACACTACACTACACTACACTACACTACACTACACTACACTACACTACACTCTACTACACTACACTACACTACACTACTCTACTACACTACACTCTACTACACTACACTACACTACACTACACTACACTACACTACACTACACTACTCTACTACACTACACTACACTACACTACACTACTCTACTACACTACACTACACTACACTACTCTACTACACTACACTACACTACAGTACACTACACTACACTACACTCTACTACACTCTACTACACTACACTACACTACACTACACTACACTAAATTAAACTAAACTAACTTAAATTAAACTAAATTCAACTCAATTAAACTCAATTAAACTAAATTAAACTAATCTTAACTAAACTAAACTGAACTGAACTAAATTAAACTAAATTAAATTAAACTAGATTAAACTAAACTAAATTAAACTAAACTTTACTAAACTTTACTAAACTAAACTAGACTAGACTGTGCCGTGGGTGCAAGAGGAAGCCAAGAAAAGGAGAAGTGCAGGAGGCAGAATCTCTACCAAGCCAGACATTGTGTGGCTGCGAACTTCCCCCATCCAGCAGCAACTAGTAGGAAGGTCTAAAGTTTAATGGTTTGAAGAATCTCCATACTTCAGACTTTAGAGATACAGCGCGGACAGTCACAGGCCCTTCGGCCCACCGAGTCCGCGCCGGCCAGCGATCACCCCGTACACCAGCACTATCCTACACACTGGGGACAATTCACAATTTACAGAAGCCAATTAACCTACAAACCCGCACGTCTTTGGGAGAAAACCCACGCGATCACGGGGCGAACGTGCAAACTCCGTACAGCCAGCACCTGTAGTCAGGATCGAACCCGGTCTCCGGCGCTGTGAGGCAGCAACTCTGCCCCTGCGCCACCGTGCCGGCCCTGGTCTTACAGCTCCAGTGATCTTGTATCAACGTCTTGTACAGTAGGAATGTAACGCCCAAAAGCTTGCACTCACAGTGGTGCAGTGAGTAGAACCGCTGCTTCACAACGCCAAAGACCCAGCTTCGATCTCGGGTGCTGTCTGTGAGGAGTTTGTGCGTTATCCCAGAGACCATGTGGGATTCCTCCGGGTGCTCCGGGTTTCCTCCTACATCCCAAAGACGTGCGGGTTTGTAGGTTAAAAGGCCCTGTCCCAGTTACGCGATTTTTAAGGCGACTGCCGGCGACTGTCAAAGTCGTAGCAGATCGCTGAAATTTTCTTTTACCCTACGACAATGACCACGACAATGACCACGACAATGACCACGACAATGACCATGACAATGACCACGACAATGACCACGACAATGACCACGACAATGACCACGACAATGACCACGACAATGACCACGACAATGACCACGACAATGACCACGACAATGACCACGACAATGACCACGACAATGCCGAGTCAGGTCGATACAAGTTACTGTTTTTGTTGAACTAGCACCTGACCGTCAAACTCTCGCCTCCAATCTACCCGTCAAACGTCCTGACGGTAAATAAATTGGTTAAACAAAAACTATCTTCTGGTGTCTTCAAATGCCTTTTCTTAATTTAATATTACGTGCTTCTCAATGCATCTGCGACATCCTAGCAAACCTGGGGACAGCTTGGGACAGCGCCCGCAATAAGCAACTCGTCTGCCATTTCCTTGTTCCCCATAATAAATTCCCCAGCTCCTGTCTTCAAGGGACCCACATTTGCCTTAACTATTTTTTTCCTCTTTCGGTTTCATGTATCGTGATGTGTTTTTATGACTGTTGGTATGGGAGTATATATTTTGTATAGTGCACGAAATTCAGATATTCAAGTGTAACTGTGCAGCATACACATTGTAACTATTCAGACATTTAAATGTTAACTGTGTAGCATGTGTACTCTTAGGCATTCCTCAGTTAGCCTGGCATTATTCCTCAGTTAGCAGTCCTTAGATCCCTTATTCAATATTTGGTCCTTAGACTTAATCCTTAGGCATTCCTACTTTGGTAACCTTTGACTTAGGGATTGCCTGTACACCATTATCTCTTTGCCTTGTCACATTTGGATGAAAGATAATGGTGGCAAGAGAAGAGAAAACATATGTCTTGGGAGGATGGATGGACTAGAATAGAAAACAAGGGTGGGGGAGTGTGAAGAGATAAGAGTATTAAGATAAGGGTAAGGCAGTAAATGGGATTTAATGGTGGCAGACCAGACAGGAGGACTGCGAAGAAATGAATTATTATAGAGCAGGAGTGTGGGTATGAGGTGATGTAAAGAAGATAAGGTTTGGAATAATCCTATAAACGTAGACTGCCCGATGTACTAAGTGAACAGTCAGGGCAGTCAGATGGTTGGCTTCCTGATTGTTCCAGCCGTTGTTTGCAAATAAAGGCTTTTAATTTCTCGAAGAATTCTCCGTGTTGCCTGTCTTAATTTCGAAGCTAAAGAAAACCACGACATTGGCAGATCAATTTCCCTCCTGGGATAAATAAAGTTCTATCGCATCGTATCGTAGTGTATCATAGCTCAGCCGTTTAGAGCTGCCCGTTCTCCCGACTGCACCACTCTGCTTTCAAGCTCACCGACGCTTTCGGTGCCTGGTTCTGCACCCAACACTAGGCTTCTTCACTTCCTCTTTCTTGCCCTCGTGCCCCTTGGGAACGAGGACAACTTCCTCCACTCTGGCCCCATGGGCGCTTGGTAACGGAAGAGGTTAATGCGGTAACCGCAGCCAGCCAACCCACCCTCCCCCCCTGGGACAGGAGGCATCTGACTGAGGGTGGAGTGATTCTAAATCATACAGTGACATAGAGACACAGAGTCGCAGAGTCACAGAGACACAGAGTCACAGAGACAGAGAGACAGAGAGACACAGAGACACAGAGTCACAGAGACACAGAGACACAGAGTCACAGAGACACAGAGACACGGAGACACGGAGACACAGAGACACAGAGACACAGAGACACCGAGTCACAGAGACACAGAGACACAGGGACACAGGGACACAGAGACACAGAGACACAGGGACACAGGGACAAAGGGACACAGAGACACAGAGACACACAGAGACACAGGGACACAGGGACACAGGGACACAGAGTCACAGGGACACAGGGACACAGAGACACAGGGACACAGAGACACAGGGACACAGGGACACAGAGACACAGAGACACACAGAGACACAGGGACACAGGGACACAGAGTCACAGGGACACAGGGACACAGAGACACAGGGACACAGAGACACAGGGACACAGAGACACAGAGACACACAGAGACACAGGGACACAGAGACACAGAGACACAGAGACACACAGAGACACAGGGACACAGGGACACAGAGACACAGAGACACACAGAGACACAGGGACACAGGGACACAGAGTCACAGGGACACAGGGACACAGAGACACAGGGACACAGAGACACAGAGACACAGGGACACAGAGACACAGGGACACAGAGACACACAGAGACACAGGGACACAGAGACACAGAGACACAGGGACAGAGACACAGAGACACAGGGACACAGGGACACAGAGACACAGGGACACAGAGACACAGGGACACAGAGACACAGGGACACAGAGACACAGTCACAGAGACACAGAGACACAGAGACACAGTCACAGAGACACAGAGACACAGGGACACAGGGACACAGGGACACAGGGACACAGAGACACAGGGACACAGATGCACAGTCACAGAGACACAGGGACACAGGGACACAGGGACACAGAGACACAGGGACACAGAGACACAGTCACAGAGACACAGGGACACAGGGACACAGTCACAGAGACACAGGGACACAGGGACACAGGGACACAGGGACACAGGGACACAGAGACACAGGGACACAGGGACACAGGGACACAGGGACACAGAGACACAGTCACAGAGACACAGGGACACAGGGACACAGGGACACAGAGACACAGAGACACAGGGACACAGGGACACAGGGACACAGAGACACAGGGACACAGAGACACAGAGACACAGTCACAGAGACACAGGGACACAGGGACACAGGGACACAGAGACACAGTCACAGAGACACAGGGACACAGGGACACAGGGACACAGGGACACAGGGACACAGGGACACAGGGACACAGGGACACAGGGACACAGAGACACAGAGACACAGGGACACAGGGACACAGAGACACAGGGACACAGGGACACAGGGACACAGGGACACAGAGACACAGGGACACAGGGACACAGGGACACAGGGACACAGGGACACAGAGACACAGAGACACAGGGACACAGGGACACAGGGACACAGAGACACAGGGACACAGAGACATAGACACAGAGTCATAGAGTGACACAGTGTAGGAACAGGCCCTTCAGCCCAACTTGTCCCTGCAACTGCCCGCGTTTGGTCCATACGTGACTACATAATACAGGATCGTGCATTTGGAACATAGAACAGTTTGAGTTTAGAAGGATGAGGGGGGACCTCATTGAAACTTACCGAATAGTGAAAGGCTTGGATAGAGTGGATGTGGAGAGGATGTTTTCTCTCTCCCTCCTCTTTCTCTCTCCCCCTCCTCCCTCACCCGTCCTCCCCCTCCCCTCTCTCTCTCTCTCGCATTCTAGTCCCTCCACTCCCTCTCCCCCTTCTCCCTCATCGCACTCTCCCTCCCCTTCCTCCCTATCCCCCTCCTCCATCTCCCCCTTCACTCTCTCTCCCATCTCTCTCCCTCCCCTCCCTCCTCCCTCTCTCTCTCCCAACTCCTTCCCCTCCCTCTCTCCGTCACTCTTTCTCTCTCTCTCTCTCTCTCTCTCTCTCTCTCTCTCTCTCTCTCTCTCTCTGTGAAGGGAATCCAGCACGGAACATTCCAGAGCTGTGAATGATGTACTCGAGTAATTCAGAGTGTGGAAACTGTTCCACACAGAATTACCAGCACCTCACATCTCACCTTCCAGCTGAGAGTCTGTGAAATGCTTCCTGTGAAGTGGGGTGGGTGTACGGAACGAGCTGCTGGAGGAGGCAACTGAGGCAGAGACTATAGCCGACTATAATGGTGGCGCAGTGGTAGAGTTGCTGCCTTACAGTGCGTGCAGCGCCGGAGACCCGGGTTCCATCCCGACTACGGGTGCTGCCTGTGTGGAGTTTGTACGTTCTCCCCGTGGGTTCCCTCCGAGACCTTCGGTTTCCTCCCACACTCCAAAGACGTGCAGGTTTGGGGGTTAATTGGTTTGGTGTATGTGTAAATTGTCCCTAGTGGTTATTAGGATGGCGTTAGTGTGCGGGGATCGCTGGTCGGTGTGGGCTCGGTACCAAGAAAGGCCTGTTTCCGGACTGTATCTCTAAAATGAACTGAACAACATTTAAAAGACCCTTGGACAGGTCCATGGCTGGGAAAGGTTGAGAGGGATATGGGCCAAAGACAGGCAGGTGGGACTAGTGTAGATTTAGAGGTTAGATACAGCGTGGAAACAGGCCCTTCGGCCCACCCATACTGTGCCGACTTTAGAGATACAGCGCGGGAACAGGCCCTTCGGCCCACCCATACTGTGCCGACTTTAGAGGTACAGCGCGGGAACAGGCCCTTCGGCCCAATGACTCAGCTCCAACCAGCATCACCCCTTCTTACACTCCTTTCGAGTGTGGGAGGAAACTGGAGCACCAGCAAAAAACCCTCGCAGGTCACGTGCAGGAGAACGTGCAAACTCCGCACAGGCGGCACCCGGGGTCAGGGTTGAACCCGGGTCTCTGGCGTTGCGAGGCAGAAGCTCTGCCTCTGCGCCAACCGTGCCGCCCCATCTTGGTGGGCATGGACCTGTTGGGCTGAAGGGCTGGTGTCTGTGCCTCCATGACTGTGATGTGGGTGTGAACCTAGTGCTTTCCAGGAGGGTGGAGTGAACCAGGGGTGGCAGAGACAGCCGGAGACATGTGTCGGACACAAGTGGGCCAGGAACTGCCCTGTCGGAAGGTGAGCCAAACACAGAGTGCTGGAGTAACTCAGCGGGTCAGGCAGCATCTCTGGAGAACATGGATAGGTGACGTTTCACAGAGTGCTGGAGTAACTCAGAGGGTCAGGCAGCATCTCTGGAGAACATGGATAGGTGACGTTTCACAGAGTGCTGGAGTAACTCAGAGGGTCAGGCAGCATCTCTGGAGAACATGGATAGGTGACGTTTCACAGAGTGCTGGAGTAACTCAGAGGGTCAGGCAGCATCTCTGGAGAACATGGATAGGTGACGTTTCACAGAGTGCTGGAGTAACTCAGCGGGTCAGGCAGCATCTCTGGAGAACATGGATAGGTGACGTTTCAGGTCAGGACAAGGCCTGGATGAGATTAAAAGGGGAAAAGATAGGGTGAATGCACGGAATCTTTTACCCAGGGTAAGGGAATCATGAAGCATAAGGTCATAAGTGATAGGAGTCGAATTAGTCCATTCGGCCCATCATCTACTCTGCCATTCAATCACGGCTGATCTATCTCTCCCTCCTAACCCCATTCTCCTGCCTTCTCCTCATAACCTCTGTCACCTGTACTAATCAAGAATCCATCTACCTCAGCCTTAAAAATATCCATTGACTTTGCCTCCACAGCCTGCTGTGGTAAAGAATCCCACAGATTGATGAAATAAATTTCTCCTCATCTTCCCAAAAGAACGTCCTTTAATTCTGAGGCTGTGACCTCTAGTCCTAGACTCTCCCACTAGTGGAAACATCCTCTCCACATCCACTCTATCCAGGCATTTCACTATACTGTATATTTCAATGAGGTCCCCCCTCATTCTTCTAAACTCCAGTGAGTACAGGCCCAGCGCTGCAAACGCTCATCATAGGTTAACCAGAGGATATAGGTTTAAGGTGAGGTGGGGGGGGAGATTTAATAGGAACCTGAGGGGCAACATTTTCACACATAGGGTGGTGGGTGTATGGAACGGGCTGCCAGAGGAGGTGGTTGAGGCTGGGACGATTGCAACATTTAAGAAACATTTAGACAAGTACATGGATAGGACAATTTCATAGGAGGATGAGTGGTGTACAAAATCACGAGGGGAATAGATCGGGTAGATGCACCGAGTCTCTTGCCAAGAGTAGGGAAATCGAGGACCAGAGGACATAGGTTTAAGGTGAAGGGGATAGATTTAATAGGAACCTGAGGGGCAACTTTTTCACTCAGAGGGTGGTGGGTGTATGGAACCAGAGAAAGTAGGGATTTCAGATTCAGGGGCAGTTTGTTCCCGGCTGTTATCAGGCGATTGAACCATCCTACCACAACCAGAGAGCAGTCCTCAACTACCATCTACCTCATTGGTGACCCTCGGCATATCTTTGTGTCAGAAAATAACTGCAGATGCTGGTACAAATCGAAGGTAGACACCAAATGCTGGAGTAACTCAGCAGGTCAGGCAGCATCTCAGGAGAGAAGGAATGGGTGACGAAGACTGAAGAAGGGTCTCGACCCGAAACATCACCCATTCCTTCTCTCCAGAGATGCTGCCTGACCTGCTGAGTTACTCCAGCATTTTGTGATACTTTTGAAACTGAACTGAAGTAAGACAGGGCAGGTATAATAGCAGCATGGAAACATCGGCCCATCTTCAAATTCCCATCCCACTCCCAATCTGACCTCCCTAAAATCTGTGGATTACCTCAGAGGCTGGTGGGTGTGTGGAACGAGCTGCCCGAGGAGGTAGTTGAGGCAGGGACTATCCCAACATTATAAGGCACTTGAATGGGTACATGGATAGGACAGGTTTAGAAAGATACTAGACCAATTGGACCCGTTGGGCCCAAACCTCTCCTGCATTGGTGCAGCACCCTGTCCCCTCCCACTCCCCTCTCTCCTCAACCCCCCCTCCCCACTCCCTTCTCCCCCACTCCCCCTTTCCCCCCTCCCTCCCTCCTCCCCTCCTTTTAAACTTTAAAATGTGAATAACTTTAAATATATAAGACCGATTTCAATAAAACTACTTGCATTATCACTAAAGTGACGAAGGTGAGTAAGGTGGGCCTAAAATTGTTGCGCTATCGTGCACCGTTTTGGCTGAAGTTCAGTCACAAACAAGATAACAAACAAGAGTATTAGTATATAGATGGGCCAAATGCGGGCAGGTGGCACTAGTGTCGGTGGGGCATCTTGGTTGGTGTGGGCATGTTGGGCCGAACATACACTGATGAGCAGGGGGGGCAGCGCTGATGGAGTTCACCAGCGGGGATTGAACAGCGGCCGCTCTCCGGAACCAGTAACAGCTCCGGCACCTAAACAATTAGCACTGCACCACTGCTGATGAGCCAAAACACTATGTCATCATGGGCACTCTGCGGCCACACAGCCCCATACGCAGCAGGGTGCGATGCACTGTGTATTGTGACACATTCCTCCCGTGACCACCATTAAAATATTCTGCGACTTGTGCCACAGTCGACCTTCTGTCGGTTCGGACCAGACTGGATAGCCTTCGTTGCCCTCGCGCATCGATGAGCCTTGGGCGCCCAACTCCCTGTCTGTCGCCGGTTTGTGGTTTGTCCCTCCTCGGACCACTGTCGGTAGGTACTCACCACTGCTGACCGGGAGCACCCCACAAACCTTGCCGTTTCAGACCCAGTCGTCTGGCCAGAACAATTTGGTCCTTGTCAAAGTCGCTCAGGTCTTTACCCCTGCCCATTTCTCCTGCATCCAACACATCAACTTCAAGAACTGACTGTTCACTTGCTGCCTAATATATCCCACCCCTTGACAGGTGCCATTGTAACAAGATAATCAATGTTATTCACTTTGCCTGTCAGTGGTCATCATGTTTTGGTTCGTCAGCGTATGACTCTGTCTCCATGAGCTAATCGTACCTTACACACGATCAATGAGTCCATTAGGTTTTAGGTCTATCAGTCTACTCCACTGGGTGTAATAAGTCTTGCGACATTCAAGATGGAGCGTGGAACAGACCCTCTGGCCCAACAGGTCCGCGCCAACAGTGACCAACCCATACACTCGCACTATCCTACACGCACTAGGGACAATTTACATTTGTACCAAAGCCAATTAACCTGCAAACCTGCACGTCAAACCTGAGCACCTGGGGAAAAACCACACAGTCACGGGGGGAAGGTACAAACTCCGTACAGACAGCACCCGTAGTCAGGATGGAACCCGGGTCTCTGGCGCTGTGAGGCAGCAACTCTACCGCTGCGCCACCCACGCAGGATGCAGGTTGGTACCAAAGATAGCAACAAAGTGCTGGAGTAACTCAGCGGGTCAGGCAGCATCTGTGGAGAACATGGATAGGTGACGTTTCAAAGAGTGCTGGAGTAACTCAGCGGGTCAGGCAGCATCTGTGGAGAACATGGATACGTGATGTTTCACAGAGTGCTGGAGTAACTCAGCGGGACAGGCAGCAGCTCTGGAGAACATGGATAGGTGACGTTTGGGGTTGGGACCCTTCTTCAGACTGAAGGTGGGGGAGGGGGAATGGGGGGGGGGGGGGAGAATTGGGGGCGAGAACTCCTTTAATTCTACACCCCCTCCACTTTGAGTCTGAAGAAGGGTACCACCCCAAAACATCACCTTTCCATGTTCTCCACAGATGCTGCCTGACCCGCTGAGTTACTCCAGCACTCTGTCATTTTCGATTTGAACCCAATCCAAGCTAGCCCCTTCGATGTGTGAGTGTACACAACGGAGGGAATGACTAGCAGGGCACCGCCACGCATCAGGGCATCCTGCGTCCATGTAGACACACTCACCATGTCTGGAGCCCAGCAGAGTTCCTGCTTCCACCTCCTCCTCTCACCCCCAGCTCAGCATTTCCCAGTTCCTCTTCGAGTGCAGTCTTGCCGACACTTGCAGGAAACTATCTCAGCACACCCTGGCTTTGGTGTACGCTGCCCAGTAATAACATTACTTGGCCGCTGTGTGGGCTGGCATGGAGGCAGGAGGCAGGCTTATGGGAGGGGCTGGTCTCCACATACAGCAGCAAATAGGCTCTGCGAGAAAACTCTACCCACATGTTGACACACGCTCGAACAAAGACAGATACTTCAACTGTAGACAAATAGACAATCATGTAATTAGACACAGAGTGCTGGAGTAACTCAGCGGGTCAGGCAGCATCTCTGGGGAACATGGATAGGTGACGTTTCACAGAGTGCTGGAGTAACTCAGCGGGTCAGGCAGCATCTCTGGAGAACATGGATAGGTGACGTTTCACAGAGTGCTGGAGTAACTCAGCGGGTCAGGCAGCATCTCTGGAGAACAGGGACTGGTGATGTTTGGGGTCAGGATCCTTCGTCAGACTGAAAGTGGGAGAGGGGGAATGGGGGACATGAATTCGGAGTGAGAACTTTAATTCCACCCCCACCCCCCACTCCCACTTTGAGTCTGAAGAAGGTCCCGAAACGTCACCTATCCATGTTCTCCAGAGATGGTGCCTGACCCGCTGAGTTACTCCAGCACTCTGTGAAACGTCACCTATCCATGTTCTCCAGAGATGCTGCCTGACCCGCTGAGTTACTCCAGCACTCTGTGAAACGTCACCTATCTGACATCAGTGGTGGGGAAGATGCTGGAGTCAATTATAAAAGACGAAATTGCAGAGCATTTGGATAGTAGTAACAGGATTGTTCCGAGTCAGCATGGATTTACGAAGGGGAAATCATGCTTGACTAATCTTCTGGAATTCTTTGAGGATGTAACCAGGAAAATTGACAGGCGAGAGCCGGTGGATGTGGTGTACCTTGACTTTCAGAAAGCCTTCGACAAGGTTCCACATAGGAGATCAGTGGGCAACATTAGAGCACATGGTATTGGAGGTAGGGTACTGACATGGATAGAAAATTGGTTGACAGACAGAAAGCAAAGAGTGGGGATAAATGGGTCCCTTTCAGAATGGCAGGCAGTAACTAGTGGGGTACCACAAGGCTCGGTGCTGGGACCGCAGCTATTTACAATATACATTAATGACTTGGATGAAGGGATTAAAAGTACCATTAGCAAATTTGCAGATGATACAAAACTGGGTGGTAGTGTGAACTGTGAGGAAGATGCTATGAGGTTGCAGGGTGACTTGGACAGGTTGTGTGAGTGGGCGGATGCATGGCAGATGCAGTTTAATGTGGATAAGTGTGAGGTTATCCACTTTGTTGGTAAGAATAGGAAGGCAGAGTATTATCTGAATGGTGTCAAGTTAGGAACAGGGGACGTACAACGAGATCTGGGTGTCCTAGTGCATCAGTCACTGAAAGGAAGCATGCAGGTACAGCAGGCAGTGAAGAAAGCCAATGGAATGTTGGCCTTCATAACAAGAGGAGTTGAGTATAGGAGCAAAGAGGTCCTGCAGTTGTACAGGGCCCTAGTGAGACCGCACCTGGAGTACTGTGTGCAGTTTTGGTCTCCAAATTTGAGGAAGGATATTCTTACTATTGAGGGCGTGCAGCGTAGGTTTACTAGGTTAATTCCCGGAATGGCGGGACTATCATATGTTGAAAGACTGGAGCGACTAGGCTTGTAATGGGTGACTTATAATGGGTGACTTATAATGGGTGACTTCAATCTACATATAGATTCGGTGAACCAAATTGGCAGGGGTGCTGAGGAAGAGGATTTCTTGGAATGTTTGTGAGATGGTTTTCTAAACCATCATGTCGAGGAACCAACGAGAGAACAGGCCATTCTAGACTGGGTATTGAGTAATGAGGAAGGGGTAGTTAGCAGTCTTGTTGTGCGAGGCCCCTTGGGCAAGAGTGACCATAATATGGTAGAGTTCTTCATTAGGATGGAGAGTGACAAAGTCAATTCAGAAACAAGTGTTCTGAACTTAAAGAAAAGTAACTTTGAGGGTATGAGGCGTGAATTGTCCAAGATAGACTGGCAATTGATACTTAAAGGGTTGACGTTGGACATGCAATGGAAGGCATTTAAAGATTGCATGGATGAACTACAACAATTGTTCATCCCAGTTTGGCAAAAGAACAAACCAGGAAAGGTAGTGCATCCGTGGCTAACAAGGGAAATCAAGGATAGTATTAAAACAAAAGATGAAGCATATAAATTAGCCAGATAAAGTAGCATAACCAGAGGACTGGGAGAAATTCAGAGTCCAGCAGAGGAGGACAAAGGGCTTAATTAGGAAAGGGGAAATAGATTATGACAGAAAACTGGCAAGGAACATAAAAACAGACTGCAAAAGCTTTTATAGATATGTGAAGAGAAAAAGACTAGTTAAGACAAATGTAGGTCCCTTGCAGTCGGAAACAGGTGAATTGATCATAGGGAACAAGGACATGGCAGACCAATTGAACAACTACTTCATAAATAATCTGCTGGAAATAGCAGGGGACCGGGGGTCTAATGAGATGGAGGAACTGAGGTTAGTCGGGAAGTGGTGTTAGGTAAATTAAATGGATTAAAGGCCGATAAATCCCCAGGGCCAGGTAGGACTGGGCTACGTCCACAGTCCACAGTTCTCTGCAATTTCTTGCGGTCTTGGGCCGAGCCGTTCCCAAACCAAGCTGCGATGCAAGCCGACAGTTTGCTTTCTGCAGTGCATCTGCAGAGGATGATAAGGATCATTGGAGCTGTGCTGAAGTTGCTTAGTCTTCTGAGGATGTAGAGGCGTTGGTGTGACTTCGTGACCATATCGTCAATGTGGTTGGACCAGGATAGATCTTTGGCGAAATGTATCCATCTCCAGTCCATCTCCATCTCAATGGCCATTAATCCAGGGCGTGAACATTTACTCCACCACGCTTCCTCAGGTCAATGACAAACTCTTTTGTCTTGCTGTCCTTCAGGGAGAGGGCGTTGTCTTAACACCATGTTACTGAGCTCTCTATCTCCTTCCTGTACTGGGTGGACAAGTAATGTTCACAAGTCATAGGAGTAGAATTAGGCCATTCGGCCCATCGAGTCTACTCCGCCATGCAATCATGGCTGATCTCTGCCTCCTAATCCCATTCTCCTGCCTTCTCCCCATAACCCTTGACACCTGTTCCAATCAAGAATCTGTCTATCTCTGCCTTAAAAATACCCACTGACCTAGCCTCCACAGCCCTCTGTGGCAATGAGTTCCGCAGATTAACTCCCCTCTGACTAAAGTAGTTCCTCCTCACCTCCTTTCTAAAAGAGTGCCCTTTTCGAGCTTCTAAAATGTCGGGCAAAGGCCATCTCCAACGAGGGAGAAAATGCTTTGTTCCACCCCTCCTCCTCTCTGCCAACTCTCCCCCCCCCCCCCCCCCGCCCCCACACACACACCCCCCAAATCCCACCACAATCAATCTGAAAAATGGTCCCCATCCAAAACATCACCGATCCACATTCTCCAGAGATGCAGAAGATAGACACAAAGCGCTGGAGTCACTCTGCGGATCAGGCAGCATCTCCGGAGAATAAGCAATAGGTGACGTTTCGGGTCGGGACCCTTCTTCAGACTGAGAGTGGGTAATGGGGGGGGGAGGGGGGGTGGGAACTGGAGGTAGGAAAAGGCCAGAACAAAGCCCAGGGCCGGCAACAGATGACCAAGGAAGGTTGGAGCCCACAATGGCCCATTGTTGGCTGGGGAAGAGGTGATAACGAAGGGATACAGGTATGCAAACATCTCTCCAGAGATGCTGCTTGACCCTCTGCGACTATCTGTATATGTACCTACACTGAGTTTTTCTCGTTTATCCTGTTGTTTACAGTGTACTATGTTTACATATTCTGTTGTGCTGCTGCAAGTAAGAATTTCATTGTTCTATCTGGGACACACGACAATAAAACACTCTCGACTCGTGACTCTACTCCAGCACTTTGCATCTTTTCTAGAGGGGCAAACTTCCCTGTCTATTTAGTGGCATTCGCTTGCCACTCTGCCACGACACTGTGGATGAGCCTCACGTTAACGCTGTGGGCATCAAGGACAAGGTTGAGATGCTGGGCCCAGCCCCTGGTGGGGAGAAACTCATCTCTTCGTAGCTCGCGAGAGGACGTAGCTGGTTGAGAGAGCTCCTATTCTTAGGCTGTAGAAATACAGCGTGGAAACAGGCCCTTCGTCCCGCCGAGTCCGCACCGGCCAGCGACCCCCACCCCATACTATCCTACACACACTCGGGACAATTTACAATTTTTACCGAAGCCAATTAATCTACAAACCTGTACGTCTTTAGGATGTGGGAGGAAACGGGAGCATCCCGGGGGAAATCCCATGCTGTCACAGGGAGAAGGTACAAACTCCGTGCAGACATGGTCCCGTGGTCAATAGACAATAGGTGCAGGAGGAGGCCATTCGGCCCTTCAAGCCAGCACCGCCATTCAATGTGATCATGGCTGATCATTCTCAATCAGTACCCCGTTCCTGCCTTCTCCCCATACCCCCTGACTCCGTTATCCTTAAGAGCTCTATCTAGCTCTCTCTCGAATGCGTTCAGAGAATTGTCCTCCACTGCCTTCTGAGGCAGAGAATTCCACAGATTTACAACTCTCTGACTAAAAAAGCTTTTCCTCATCTCTGTTCTAAATGGCCTACCCCTTATTCTTAAACTGTGGGCCCTGGTTCTGGACTCCCCCAACATTGGGAAAATGTTTCCTGCCTCTAACGTGTCCAACCCCTTAATAATCTTATATGTTTCGATAAGATCCCCTCTCATCCTTCTAAATTCCAGTGTATATAAGCCTAGTCGCTCCAGTCTTTCAACATATGACAGTCCCGCTATTCCGGGAATTAACCTAGTAAACCTACTCTGCACGCCCTCAATAGCAAGAATATCCTTCCTCAAATTTGGAGACCAAAGCTGCACACAGTACTCCAGTTGCGGTCTCACTAGGGCCCTGACCAACTGCCGAAGGACCTCTTTGCTCCTACACTCAACTCCTCTTCTTATGAAGGCCAACATTCCATTGGCTTTCTTCACTGCCTGCTGTACCTGCATGCTTCCTTTCAGTGACTGATGCACCAGGACACCCAGATCTCGTTGTACGTCCCCTTTTCCTAACTCTGCCTTCCTATTCTTACCACCAAAGTGGATAACCTCACACTTATCCACATTAAACTGTATCTGCCATGCATCCGCCCACTCACACAACCTGTCCAAGTCACCCTGCAACCTCATAGCATCTTCCTCACAGTTCACACTGCCACCCAGCTTTGTATCAACTGCAAATTTGCTAATGGTACATTTAATCCCTTCATCCAAGTCATTAATGTATTTGTAAATAGCTGCGGTCCCAGCACCGAGCCTTGCGGTACCCCACTAGTCACTAGTCAGGATCGAGCCCGGGCCTCAGGCGCTGTGTGGCGGGGGCTGTGCCGCCGAGCCGCCCCTACCACCAGATCCAGGAACTCCTCTTCTCAGCCTGGCCTTGTCTTCACCTTTGCACGACAGCTCCGCTGCAGTTTCAACCAAATACCTCCCATTCCTTGTCTGAATCCGACACGGCTGAGATGGTTTAGAGGGGTATGGACCAAAGATGGGGAAATGGGACGAGCTTGGTTGGAATGGACTAGTTGGGCCGAAGGGCCTGTTTCCGTGCTGTATGACTGAAAGACTGTGTATGGTACGGTTTGACCGGATAGCACGCAAGCAACAGATTTACACTCTACCTCGAAACACGTGACAGTGATAAACCAACACGAATAATTGGACCAAGACCCAAATCCCTTGTATCTGAAGGCCTTGCAATTTATTTCCATTTGTGGAGTCACGGAGTCATACATTGTGAAAACAGGCCCTTCAGTCTAACTTGCCCATGCCGATCCATATATCCCTTCTACACCAGTCCCACCTGCCTGCTCTTGGCCCATATCCCTCCACACCTGTCCGATCCATGTACCTGCCTAAATGTCTCTTAAATGTTATGAATGTCTCATAAATCCATGTACCTGCCTCAACTACCTCCTCTGGCAGCTCATTCTATACACCCACCACCCTTTGTGTAAAAAGGTTATCTCTCAGGTTGCTAAGAAATCTTCCCCCCCCCCCACCCCCCCACCCCCCCACCTTAAAGCTATGTCCTCTGGCTTCTCGATTCCCTTACTCAGGGCAAAAGACTACGTCTATTATCACATTATTCCCTTTATCATGCACCTGTGCACTGGGTGGATTGCAATCATGAATTCAGGTCAGTTACAGCTCAGTTTATTGTCATGTGTACCGAGGTGCAGTGAAAAGCTTTTGTTGCGTGCTACCCAGTCAGTGGAAAGACAATGCATGATTACAATCGATCCGTTTACTGTGCACAGATACATGCTAAGGGAAAAACGTTTAGTGCAAGGTAAAGCCAGCAAGGTCCGAACAAAGGATAGTCCGAGGGTCACCAATGAGGTAGATAGTAGTTCAGCACAGTTCTCTGGTGGTGATAGGATGCTTCAGTTGCCTGACTTTCAGCATTCCATGTTTAGTCTTTCCGCTGTCTGGTTAGCATGCAACAAAGGTTTTTCACTGTACCTCGGTACACGTGACAATAAACTACATTGAAACTCAAATTATACACCTCTATACACCTGGGCGGCACGGTGGCGCAACGGTAGAGTTGCTGCTTTACAGCGAATGCAGCGCCGGAGACTCAGGTTCGATCCTGACTACGGGTGCTGTACTGTAAGGAGTTTGTACGTTCTCCCCGTGACCTGCGTGGGTTTTCTCCGAGATCTTCGGTTTCCTCCCACACTCCAAAGACGTACAAAGAAGGAGGAGCCAGCGCTGCCGTCGCAGCTGCAGTCCGTCTGTCTTTTGTGTTTTTTGTTGTTTTTGTATGAATTGTAGTTTTAATATGATGTAGTGTTTGTATGTTATGTGGGGGGGAGGGGGTGGGAGGGAACAGGAACTGTAAAAAAATTCTCTCTCCCGAACGGAGACGCGACCTTTGTTTCTGTGTCGTGTCCCCGTTCCCGTTGCGGCCTACCAGCGGCCATGCACCTGGGACCACCTGGGGCTCTGGTTCGCAGAGCCCGCGGCCCGGACTCACCACCTGCGGCGCTGGCTGCCTGCGGATGCTGCGGGAGCGGCTGCGACTCGTCTCCGGAGGCTCCGGCGCGGGCCGCGTGGATGTCGGAAGCCCGCAGGCCCCTGGATGGGGGCCGACATCGGGAGCACCGGCAGCGGCAGAGGCAGCGTGTTCGCCCGCCCCGAATCGCGGGGCTTGGGTCGGCCCGCCGCGGACCTTTCACCGTCCGGCGCGGCCTGAAATAGGCCGTGGACCTTTCACCGTCCGGCGCGGCGCTCCAATGTCGGGAGCCCCGACCGCCCCGACGTGGCAAGTTCAACAGCCTGACCTCGGGAGAAGACGGCAGGGAAGAGAAAAGACATTCTGGCCTTCCATCACAGTGAAAGGGACTGGAGGAGACTCACTGTGATGGATGTTTCTTTTGTTTGGTGTTAGTGTATGATTGTATGTGTTGTTGCATTTTTATTGATTATTCTTATTGGTCTTATTGTTTCAACTGCGGGTAATGTTTCATTTCACTACACATTTATGTGTATGTGACAAATAAACGACTATTGACTATTGAGGTCTGTAGGTTAATTGACTGGGTAAATGTAAAAATTGTCCCTAGTGTGTGTAGGATAGTGTTAATGTGCGGGGATCGCTGGGCGGCGCGGACTTGGTGGGCCGAAAAGGCCTGTTTCCGCGCTGTATCTGAAATATGAAAATATAATATGAATATAAGATTCCCTCATCCTCCTGCGCTCCAAAGAATAAAGTCCTAAGCTGACATGCTGCATTTTGGGAAGTTTAACATGGGCAGGACTTACACAGTGAATGGTAGGGTTCTGGGGAATGTTGTAGAGCAGAGGGATCTAGGAGTGCAGGTGCGTGGTTCCTTGAAGGTCGAGTCGCAGGTAGATAAGGTGGTCGAAAAGGCTTTTGGTACATTGGCCTTCATCAGTCAGAGAGTATTGAGTATAGAAATTGTGAAGTCATGTTGCCGTTGTATAAGATATTGGTGAGACTGCATTTAGAGTATTCTGTTCAGTTCTGGGCACCGTGTTATAGGAAAGATGTTGTCAAGGTGGAAAGGGTACAGGGATTTACGAGGATGTTGTCAGGACTAGAGGGTGTGAGCTATAGGGAGAGGTTGAGTGGGCTGGGACACTATTACCTGGAGCGCAGGAGGATGAGGGGTGATCTTATAGAGGTGTACAAAATCATGAGAGGATCGGGTAGAGTAGGGGAATCGAAGACCAGAGGACATAGGTTTCAGATGAAGGGGAAAACATTTAATAGGAATCTGAGGGGTAACTTTTTCACACAGAGGGTGACGGGTGTATGGAACAAGCTGCCAGAGGAGGTAGGTGAGGCCGGGACTATCCCAACGTTTTAGAAACAGTTGGACAGGTACATAGTTGGGACAGGTTTGGGGGGATGTTGACCAAACGCAGGCAGGTGGGACTAGTGTGGCTGGGACATGTTGGCCGGTGTGGGCAAGTTGGGCCGAAGGGCCTGTTTCCACGCCGTATCACTCTATGACTCTATGACATGATTTAGATCAGATGTTTTGGTTTTCCTATGAATATGGAGTTACGTAATCTTTCACTTTGTACCACTGGTCCAACTGCTTCCTCACAACCTATTTATATCCTATCTGCGGCCTCCCAAGTCAAGTCTACTTTATTTGTCACATACATATACAAGATGCGCAGTGAAATGTGGATTGTGCTGAACTACAAAACAGAATAGAAAATGTTTTAACACAAAAAATAAATGAATACAGTAAATTAGTCCCTGGTGATATAAGAGTTAACAGTCCTGATGGCCTGTGGGAAGAAACTCCGTCTCATCCATTTCCTCACCCACCATGACTCACCAGCCAAGTCAAGAACTGGGTTGTCAGTGTAAAAATAAGCTGGGCAGAGTTCAGTTCCCCATACCCATCCTTGCAGCAGAGCGTCAAAGCGATACAGCGTGGAAACAGGCCCTTCGGCCTAACGCCCACACCGGCCAACATGTCCCAGCTACACCAGTCCCACCTGCCTGCGTTTGGTCCAGATCCCTCTAAACCTGTCCTATCCATGTACCTGTCCAACTGCTTCTTATACGTTGGGATAGTCCCAGCCTCAACTACCTCCTCTGGCAACATGTGTAGGAAAATAACTGCAGATGCTGGTACAAATCGAAGCTATCGCAAAGTACTGGAGTAACTCAGCGGGTCAGGCGGCATCTCAGGAAAGAAGGAATGGGCGACGTTTCGGGTCAAGACCCTTCTTCAGACTGATGTCAGGGGAGGGACAAAGGTAGGATGTAGTTGGAGACAGGAAGACAGTGGGAGAACTGGGAAGGAGGAGGGGAAAGAGAGGGACAGAAGAGCTATCTAAAGTTAGATAAGTCAATGTTCATACCACTGGGGTGTGAGCTGCCCAAGCGAAATATGAGATGCTGTTCCTCCAATTTGCGGTGGGCCTCACTATGACAATGGAGGAGGCCCAGGACAGAATACCTCCTCTGCTAGCTTGTTCCATACACCAATCACCCTTTGTGTGTAAAACTTACCCCTCAGTTTCCTATTAAATCTTTTCCCCTTCACCTTAAACCTACTTAAAATAAACTCTACTTGAAGTAGAGTGTTACAGAATGGAAACACGCCATTTGGCCCAACTCGCCCATGCCGACCAACATGACGCATCTACACCAGTCCCATGTTCCTGTGTTCGACCCATATTCCTCAAATCAATGTTTTGATGGTTCAATGGTACAGTGAAACTCCTTTTTTTTGGCATACAGTTCAGTAAAAATAATCAGCACAATCAATTATGGGGAGAAGGCAGGAGAACGGGGTTGAGAGGGAAAGATAGATCAGCCATGATTGAATGGCGGAGTAGACTGGATGGGACGAATGGCCTAATGCTTCTCCTATCACTCATGAAATTATGATCAAGGGCCAGTCTCACCCCGGCCACTCCCTCTTCTCCCCTCTCCCATCAGGCAAGAGGTAAAGAAGTGTGTAAACGCACACCTCCAGATTCAGGGACAGTTTCTTCCCGGCTGTTATCAGGCAACTGAACCATCCCATCACCAACTAGAGAGTGGTCCTGACCTCCCATCCACCTCATTGGTGACCCTCGGACTATCTTTAATCAGACTTTATCTTGCACAAAACGCTTTTCCCTTTATCCAGTATCTGTACAGTGTGGACGGCTTGATTGTAATCATGTACAGTATAGTCTTTCCGCTGACCGGATAGCAAGCAACAGAAAAAGCTTTTCACTGTACCTCGGTACACGTAACAGTAAACAAAACAAAACCGAATTAAACAAAACTAAACGAGTCACACAGCATGGACAGGCAGCATCTCAGGAGAGAAGGAATGGGTGACGTTTCGGGTCGAGACCCTTCTTCAGACTGATGTCAGGGGGGCGGGACAAAGCTTCCTTGCTGAAGTAACTCAGCAGGTCAGGCAGCATCTCAGGAGAGAAGGAATGGGTGACGTTTCGGGTCGAGACCCTTCTTCAGACTGATGTCAGGGGGGCGGGACAAAGCTTCCTTGCTGAAGTAACTCAGCAGGTCAGGCAGCATCTCAGGAGAGAAGGAATGGG
Organism: Rhinoraja longicauda; assembly: GCF_053455715.1. Classification (NCBI taxonomy): domain Eukaryota; kingdom Metazoa; phylum Chordata; class Chondrichthyes; order Rajiformes; family Arhynchobatidae; genus Rhinoraja; species Rhinoraja longicauda. The sequence goes on along the minus strand of NC_135955.1, from coordinate 3,125,587 downwards.
TGACGTTTCGGGTCGAGACCCTTCTTCAGACTGATGGAAGGGTCTTGACACGAAACGTCACCCATTCCTTCTCTCCTGAGATGCTGCCTGACCTGCTGAGTTACTCCAGCATTTTGGGAAATAAATACCTTCGATTTGTACCAGCATCTGCAGTTATTTTCTTACATACAGCATGGGCAGTCCCTTCGGCCCATGCCTACCAAGATGCCCCATCTAAGCTAGTCCCATTGGCCCGCATCTGGTCCATATACCTCGAATCAATGGTTCAGTGGTACAGTGCAATTTCGTTTGCATACAGTTCAGTAAACATCTTACTATAGATAAGCACAATCATACTGCAGTCCAAGAGCATAGGAATAGTGGGGCAAACTGAGGCAGTTTACAAGAGTCGCCAGGTTTCCGGCACTATTTTATACACTTCAAGTTTCAAAGTGTTTAGACCAAAGATACTAGAGGAGCAAGATGGACCACTCCCACTCCGTCGAAATCGCCTACACTGAAGTGTAGTCCGCAAAGGAGCGTAACGTCCGCCATTTTAGTAAGCAAAACCCGCCTTTCGCTCTGCCTCTCGCAGTGTAATCAGTGTTGTGGAGAAACAGTATGTGTGATGATACCATTAAAATGCAGAATATATCTCATCTATCAATTCACAGATTTTTGTTATTTTTCTTTTTATACGTTTCTGCAAGTTTCTGCCCACTAAAATGGCGCCGTGACATACTACGGTTTTTAGGGTCGAGCGGTCTATCTTGTTCCTCTAGTATCTTTAGTTTAAACCATGTAGAGTCTTAAATTGGCCTTAAAGTCCCGTTGCCCTTTCCTCTCCTTGTACCTGTCCAAATGTCAAGTGAAATGTGAGTCAAAGTTAGAAATAAAAAGGACTCAAGGAAATGCAGATGCTAGAATCTTGTGTGAATAACACAAACTGCTGGAGGAACTCAGCAGGTCAGGCAGCATCTGTGGAAGGAATGGATAGTTGATTTTTTTGGGTCGGGACCATTCTTCAGACTGATGGAGTGCAGGGAGGTAGGTACTCTATCTACTGGCTTTCTCCCCCTCCCCTCCCTCCCCCGACCCCACCAGTCCGAACCTGAAATAGGACAAGCGGTAGAGTTGCTGCCTCACAGCGCCAGAGACCCGGGTTCCATCCTGACTACGGGCGCCGTCTGTACGGAGTTTGTACGTTCTCCGCGTGACCTGCATAGGTTTCCTCCGAGATCTTCGGTTTCCTCCCACACTTCAAAGGCATCGAGGTTTGTAGGTTAATTGGCTGGGTATAAATGTAAAATGGCCTCTAGTGGGTGTAGGATAGTGTTAGATTTTTAATTTTTTTTTAGATTTAGAGATACAGCGCGGAAACTGGCCCTTCGGCCCACCGGGTCCGCGCCGCCCAGCGATCCCCGCACATTAACACTATCCTACACACACTAGGGTTTTTTACATTTGCCCAGCCAATTAACCTACACACCTGTACGTCTTTGGAGTGTGGGAGGAAACCGAAGATCTCGGAGAAAACCCACGCAGGTCACGGGGAGAACGTACAAACTCCGTACAGACGGCGCCCGCAGTCAGGATCGAACCTGAGTCTCCGGCGCTGCATTCGCTGTAAGGCGGCAACTCTACCGCTGCGCCACCGTGCCGTTGGTGTGCGGGGATCGCTGGTCGACTCGGACTCGGACTCGGTGGGCCGAAGGGCCTGTTTCCGCGCTGTATCTCTAAACTACACTAAAAAAAAGTCATGGGAGCAGAATTAGGCCATTCAGCCCGTCAAGAGGTGGTCTGGGAGGTGGACTGTCGGCAAGGGAGGTGGGAAGTGAGAGTTGATGGAGGCAGCTCTGTCCATCAAGGTGGGAGAGATTCCATCAAAGCCGTGGTTTTCCAGGTCCCTGTGTCCGCAAAGAATGTTCCCCACGCACACCAGGAAACTGACTGGGACCCCTCACTCTGCTCACGACCCCTCTCCCTCACTCCCTCCCTGTGACCCAGACCCCACTCCCCCCCCATCTGTCTCCCCTCAGCCCCCCGCTCTCCCTCCCTCCCTCCTCCCCCGCACGATATCCCCTCCCCCCCTTGGGTCTCCATATCCACTCCATCCCCTCCCCCACCATGACCCCTTCCCCCCCGCTGTGACCCCCCCACCACTGTGACCCCCTCCCCTGTGTCCCCTCCTGCCCCCCCCCTGTGTTCCCACCCCACTTCCCTCCCTGCCCCACTCCCTCCCTCCCCATGTTCCCACCCCACTTCCCTCCCTGCCCCACCCCCCCCCAGTGTTCCCACCCCACTTCCCTCCCTCACTCCCCCCCCCCCCGTGTCCCTCCCCTCTTCCCTCCCCCCCACCCCCCCCCCCCCGTGTCCCTCCCCTCTTCCCTCCCCCCCACCCACGCCACCACTCCAACAGCAGTAACCCCACAGTCTGCCATTTAAACCTGAGCGACAAGTAGAAGCCGGGATGAATTTCCAACATTCACCCTACGGTGAAACAGTTTATTGAGGGGACGGTAGGATTTGCGTTGGGGGGGGGGGGGGGGGGGGGGGGGGGGGGGGGGGAGCCTCGCTGGAGCTTTATGGCGGTCGGCGTCTGAAATGGAAG
>NC_135955.1:3106256-3122497 GCF_053455715.1 Rhinoraja longicauda | reverse complement strand
CAACGGGTTGATGGGACACTCAACGGGTTGATGGGACACTCGGGACACTCAACGGGTTTATGGGACACTCAATGGGTTGGTGGGATGGTCAATGGGTTGGCGGGATGGCCAATGGGTTGGTGGGACACTCAATGGGTTGGTGGACACTCAATGAGTTTTTGGGACAACCGATGAGTTGGTGGAGCCAATGGGTTGGTGAGAAGGTCAGTGGGCGGGTGACATAACCCATGGTTGATGGATGGTCAATGGGTTGGTGGGACACTCAATGGGTTGGTGGGATACTCAATGGGTTGGTGGGACACTCAATGGGTTGATGGATGGACAATGGGTTGGTGGGACACTCGATGGGTTGGTGAGAAGGTCAATGGGTGGGTGACACAATCAATGGGTTGATGGATGGCCAATCGGTTGGTGGGACACTCAATGGGTTGGTGGGACACTCAATGGGTTGATGGATGGACAATGGGTTGGTGGGACACTCAATGGGTTGGTGGGACACTCAATGGTTGGTGAGGCAGTCAATGGGTTGATGGATGGTCAATGCATGGGTGGGATGGTCAATGGGTTGGTGGGGAAGGTCAATGGGTGGGTGGCACAATCAATGGGTTGGTGGGACAGTCAGCGAGTTGGTGAGACACTCAATGGGTTGGTGGGACGGTCAATGGGTTGGTGGGATAGTCAATGGGTTGGTGGGACGGTCAATGGGTTGGTGGGATAGTCAATGGGTTGGTGGGACGGTCAATGGGTTGATGGATGGTCAATGGGCGGGTGACACAATCAATGGGTTGATGGATGGCCAATGGATTGGTGGGACGGTCAATGGGTTGGTGGGACGGTCAATGGGTTGGCGGGATGGACAATGGGTTGATGGATGGTCAATCGGTTGGTGGGAGAGTCAATGAGTTGGAATAACCGCCCAAAGGTCAGCTCCCCTCCCCCCCCTCTCCCAGGTCCTCCACTCACCTGGGCGGCCCTGGCTGGTCTGTGGGGTCTGGCAGGCGTCCCCCTGGAAGAATGGGGGGCAGAGGCAGAGGCATCGCCCGTGGAAGAGGGTAGGTGTGCCCCCGTTACGGCAGGGCTGGCACTTGCACACGTCGTTACTCCGCCAGGTACTCGCCCAGCGCACGGTCCAGGTTCGCACGGAGACGCGGGCTGTGGGGGAGGGTCAGAGGTACCAGGGCGGAGATGGGCTGGAGCTGGGGGGGGGGGGAGGGTGGTGGGGGTACGAGAGGAGAGGGGAGGGGAAGAAAAAGGAGCGGAGGGGAGGGGAGGAGAGAGTGGAGGGGAGGGGAGGAGGGAGTGGAGGGGAGGAGAGGGGAGGAGAGGGGAGGGAAATAGAGGAGATGGTTGTAGGGGACGTGAAGAGAGGAGGGAAAGGGAGTGGAGAGGAGATTGGTGGGGGGAGGAGGATGGGTGAGGAGAGGAGGGGTGGAGGGGTGAGGAGAGGAGAGGAGGGGTGAGGAGAGGAGGGGTGAGGAGAGGAGGAGTGAGGAGAGGAGAAGGGAAGAGAAAAAAGGGGAGGAGAGGGGAGGTGAGGGGAGTTGAGGGAAGGAGACGGGAGGGGAGGGGAGGAGAGTGTAGGGGAGGGGAGTGGAGGAAAGGGGAGGAGAAAGAAAGAGAGAGGATGGGAGGGGAGGAGAGGGGAGGTGAGGGGAGGAGAGCGGAGGAGAGGGGAGGAGAGGGGAGGTGAGGGGAGGTGAGGCGAGGAGATGGGAGGAGAGGGAGGAGAGGGCAGGAGAAGGGCAGGAGAAGGGCAGGAGAAGGGCAGGAGAAGGGCAGGAGAAGGGCAGGAGGGGAGGAGGGGTGAGGGGAGAGGAGGTGAGGGATGGAGACGGGAGAAGAGGGGAAGGGAGGGGAGTGGAGTGGAGGGAAGGAGAGTGGAGGAAAGAGGAGGAGAAAGGAAGAAAGAGGAGGAAAATGATGAGGGTGGAGGGGAGTCGAGAGAGGAGGAGAGGGGAGAGGAAGGGAGTGGAGGGAGAGATGGGGAAGGTGAGGCAAGGGTGGGAGAGGGGTGAGGTGGTGGGGTGTGGGTGGGGAAAGAGCATCAGTTAGCCATGGAAAGGTTCCATCACCACCATCCATGTTCAAGTCCCTTCCCCGGGTGACATAACACACTAGCGACAATTTACAATCTTTACCAAAGCCAATTAACTTACAAACCTGCACATCTTCGGGAATGTAGGGGGGAAACTGGAGCCTCCGGAGAAAACCCACGCGGTCAGGGGGGGGGAACATACAAACTCCACACAGACAGAGCCCGGGGTCAGGATCGAACCCCTCCATCAGACCAAGAACAGCCGTTCACAGTTCTGGAGTAACTCAGCAGGTCAGGCAGCATCTCGGGAGAGAAGGAATGGGTGACGTTTTGGGTCGAGATCCTTCTTCAGACTGTACCAGCATCTGCAGTTATTTTCTTAAACTAAACATGCGGTTAATTGGCTTTGGGATAAAACTGCCCCGACTGTGCAAGACAGAATTAGTATACAGATGATCGTTGTCCGGCATGGACTCAGCGGGCTGTTCCTGCCATATATCTCTAAATTAAACTAATTGTGGTCTGGCCAATGGCTTTAGTTTAGTTTAGAAACAGGCCCTTTGGCCCACCGAGTTCACGCTGACCAGTGGTCACCCTGTACACTCGCACTGTTCCACTCACTAGGGATCATTTACAATTTTACAGACGCCAAATAACCGCCAAATCTGTACATCTTTGGGACGTGGGAGGGAACTGGGGCACCTGGAGAAACCCACGCAGGTTCACAAGTTATAGGAGTAGAATTAGGCCATTTGATTTTAGATTTAGATTTATAGATACAGCGCAGAAACAGGCCCTTCGGCCCACCGGGTCCGTGCCGCCCAGCGATCCCCGCACATTAACACTATCCTACACACACTAGGGACAATTTTTACATTTGCCCAGCCAATTAACCTACAAACCTGTACATCTTTGGAGTGTGGGAGGAAACCGAAGATCTCGGAGAAAACCCACGCAGGTCACGGGGAGAACGTACAAACTCCGTACAGTACAGCACCCGTAGTCAGGATCGAACCCGAGTCTCCGGCACTGCATTCGCTGCAAGGCAGCAACTCTACCGCTGCGCCACCGTGCCGCCCCATCGAGTTTACTCTGCCATTCAATCATTGCTGATTAATCATTGATCATTGCCTCTTAATCCCATTTTCCTGCCTTCTCCCCATAATCCTTGACACCCGTCACGGGTCACGGGGAGATTGTGCAAACTCCATACAGGCAGCACCCTTAGTCGGGATGGAACCCGGGTCCCTGGCGCTGTGAGGCGGCAGCTCTACCCGCTGTGCCACTACTGTGCCGACTGCACAACTGCATCATGATGTCCCAACTCTTGGTAGCAGCGTGAACTGTGAGGAGGATGCTATGAGGATGCAGAGTGACTTGGACAGGTGGTGTGAGTGGGCGGATGCTTGGCAGATGCAGTTTAATGTGGATAAATGTGAGGTTAACCACTTTGGTGGTAAGAATAGGAAGGCAGATTATCATCTGAATGGTGTCAAGTTAGGAAATGGGGAAGTACAAAGAGATCTGGGTGTCCTTGTTCATCAGTCACTTAAAATTAGCATGCAGGTACAGCAGGCAGTGAAGAAAGCTAATGGCATGTTGGCCTTTATGACTGAAAGGAGTTGAGTATAGGAGCAAAGAGGTCCTTCTGCAGTTGTACAGGGCCCTGGTGAGACCGCACCTGGAGTACTGTGTGCAGTTTTGGTCTCCAAATTTGAGGAAGGACATTCTTGCTATTGAGGGCGTGCAGCGTAGGTTCACTAGGTTAATTCCCGGAATGGCGGGACTGTCATATGTTGAAAGACTGGAGCGACTAGACTTATATACACTGGAATTTAGAAGGATGAGAGGGGATCATATTGAAACATTTAAGATTATTAAAGGGTTGGACACGTTAGAGGCAGGAAACATGTTCCCGATGTTGGGGGAGTCCAGAACCAGGGGCCACAGTTTAAGAATAAGGGATAGGCCATTTAGAACGGAGATGAGGAAAAACTTTTTCAGTCAGAGTTGTAAATCTGCGGAATTCTCTGCCTCAGAAGGCAGTGGAGGCCAATTCTCTGGATGCATTCAAGAGGGAGCTGGATAGAGCTCTTAAGGATAGCGGAGTCAGGGGGTATGGGGAGAAGGCAGGAACGGGGTACTGATTGTGAATGATCAGCCATGATCACATTGAATGGCGGTGCTGGCTCGAAGGGCCGAATGGCCTACTCCTGCACCTATTGCCTATTGACTCAGCGCTTACCGTAGGATTGAGGAGAGCGGGGGACCTGGCAAGCGAGGCGGCCCATTCTACGTAGACGGATGCATCGATGGGCCTCCTGCCCTCGGACAGCATCGCCTCCAGCTTGGTCAGGAATTGGGAGTCTCCACCGACCATCAACGGCACCATGTCGTCAATGACCGACTCCACCTGGCTTGTTACTGAGGAGACAGAACGTTGAGAGCAAGGGGCCGAGACAACCCCGCGAGTGTGTGTGTGGAAGCTTCGCTCTGCGTCTGACTCCAGGAGTGTGTGTGTGTGTGTGTGTGTGTGTGTGTGTGTGTGTGTGTGTGTGTGTGTGTGTGTGTGTGTGTGTGTGTGTGTGTGTGTGTGTGTGTGTGTGTGTGTGTGAGGGGTAAGAATGATTTAATAGCAACCTGAGGGGGCGACTGGGCTGCCGGAGGAGCCAGAGGGTGTGAGCTACAGGGAGAGGTTGAGTAGGCCGGGTCTCGGTTCCATGGAGCGCTGGAGGATGAGGGGAGATCTTCTAGAGGTGTACAAAATCACGAGAGGAATAGATCGGGTAGATGCACAGAGTCTTTTACCCAGAGTAGGGGAAATCGTAGGCCATCGGTTTAAAGTGAAAGGGATAAGATTTAATAGGAATCCGAGGGGTGACTTTTTCACACAGAGGGCAGTGGGTGTATGGGACAGGCTGCCAGAGGAGGTAGCTGAGGCTGGGACTATCCCATTGTTTAATGAACAGTCGGACAGGTACATGGATAGGACAGGTTTGGAGGGATATGGGCCAAGCGCAGGCAAGTGGGACCAGGTTAGTTGGGGTATTGTTGGTCGGTGTGGGTGAGTTGGCCTGTTTCCACACTTTATCAATCTATGACTCTATGACTCTAGGAGTCATTTAAGAGACATTTGGACAGGTACATGGATAGGACAGGTTTAGAGGGATATGGGCCAAACGTGGGCAGGTGGAATTAGTGCAGATGGGACATGTTGTTCGGCATGGGCAAGTTGGGCCGAAGTGCCTGTTTCCACATTGTATGTCTCTTTGACTCGGACCTGGGCTGTCTGCTGTCGAGTGATGTAGTTTACTTTAGTTTAGAGATACAGCGCGAGAACAGGCCCTTCGGCCCACCGAGTCCGCGTCGACCAGCGATCCCCGCACACTAACACTGGTCCTCCACGCACTAGGGACAATTTACAATTTTTACCGAGGCAAATAAACCTACAAAGCTGTACGTATTTGTGGTGATGATCCCTGGCGCTGTGAGGCAGCAACTCTACCGCTGCGCCACCGTGCGGCCCTGGGGTTAGTGGGGCTTACATGCAGGTGCCCCAGGGGCACTACCCTACCACCTGCCCGTTAGACCTGCGTACGTACCTTCACTCGGCATCCCGTTCAGGCCACACAGCTCGAGGTTGCTTTTATTGGGGGACTCCCAAGGCCTCTTCTTGGAATTGCCTCTGATGATGCACCCCTTTATGTGTGCAGCCGTAATGCCTGCACACGGGCACGGAGAGAGAGAGAGAGAGAGAGAGAGAGAGGGAAGAGAGTTACATTCTCTGGACTGCGTCAAACGTACCACGGGAACAGGCCCTGCGGCCCTCAGTGCCCACGCCGAACATGATGCCAGGTTAAATGATGAGGGGTCCTGAGACTCAAAACATCACCCATTCTTTCTCTCCAGAGATGCTGCCTGACCCGCTGAGTTACTCCAACATTGGTTGGGCAAATGTAAAAAAAAAAAAATTGTCGCTAGTGGGTGTAGGATAGTGTTAGTGTGCGGGGATCGCTGGGCGGCGTGGACCCGGTGGGCCGAAGGGCCTGTTTCCACGCTGTATCTCTAAATCTAAATCTAAATCTAATCTCTGCCCGCACGTGATCCTTATTCCTCCATTCCCCAAATGTCCACGTGCCTGTCTAAAAGCCTCTTAAACACCACTATCGTAACTGCCTCCACCGCCACCCCTGGCAGCGCCTTCCAGGCACCCACCGCCCTCTGTGTAAAAAACACTTGCCCCCCCACATCTCCTTTAAACTCTGCCCCTCTTGCCTTAAAACCATGCCCTCAAAACGTTGACATGTCAAAAGGGTAAAAAAGTTCAGACTTTCTACCCTGTCTCTGCCATTATAATGACATAAAGTCTAGTTTAGAGATACAGCGCGGATGCAGGCCCTTCGGCCCACCTAGTCCGCACTGACCAGCGATCCCTGCACATTAACACGACCCTACACAAACTCTAGGGACGGTTTTACATTTATACCGAGCCAATTACCCAACAAACCAGCACGTCTTTGGAGCGTGGGAGGAAACCGAAGATTTCGAAGAAAACTCACGCGGTAACGGGGAGAACGTACACACTCCGTGCAGACAGCCCCCGTAGTCGGGATGGAACCCGGGTATCCGGCGCTGCAAGCGCTGTAAGGCAGCGACTCCACCACTGCGCCACCGTGGCTGCTTTTTTTTTTTAAGGCAGCGATAGATAGATTATCGATTAAGACGGGTGTTAGGGATTATGGGGAGAAGGCAGGAGAATGGGGTTAGGAGGGAGAGATAGATCAGCCATGGTTGAATGGCGGAGTGGACTTGATGGGCCGAATGGCTCAAGTCTACTCCTATCACTCGTGATCTTATGACCTTATGAGACAGTGGCCCTGGGATGGTCAATGCCCATCCCCACTGCATCACAAGAGCTGACTTACTTCCTCTGCGCAGTTCGGACTTGTTCAGCACGTAGACTATCTGGTATTTCCCTCCAAGGGTTCCCGACGTCGCGTAGTGAGTGCCGTACTCCTCCAGGATTTTAAAATACGCCCCCTTGTCGTATTCTACCGGAAGTTCTTTCAGATCCAATACGAAATCCCCGCTCAGTTCGAGGTGGCGGGTACGCAGGTTGAAACTTGCCAACTCCACCTGGCCTTTGACACGGATATACTCATGGGTCTGCAGAGGATGGAGGAAGTGGTTGGAACAATGGAATTATTTTCCATAAATCACGGAACGGGCGCCCGCTCTGCTGCGAATAAAAAGACGCTCCTTACAAATTAAGCATGTATTGTAGGTGCAGCAGGCAGTGAAGAGAGCTAATGGCATGTTGGCCTTCATTGCGAGAAGATTTTGAGTTCAGGAGCAAGGAGGTCCTACATGGAGTTGTACAGGGCCCTGGTGAGACAGCACCTGGAGCATTGTGTGCAGTTTTGGTCTCCTAATTTGAGGAAGGACGTCCTTGCTATTGAGGGCGTGCAGCGTAGGTTCACCAGGTTAATTCCCGGGATGGCGGGACTGACATTAGATGAAAGAATGGGTCGACTGGGCTTGTATTCACTGGAATTTAGAAGGATGAGAGGGGATCTTATAGACACATATAAGGGATTGGACAGGCTAGATGCAGGAAAAATGTTCCCCATGTTGGGGGAGTCCAGAACCAGGGGGTCACAGTTTAAGAATAAGGGGTAGGCCATTTAGGACTGAGATGAGGAAAATCGTTTTCTTCTAGGGAGTTGTGAATCTGTGGAATTCGCTGCCACAGAAGGCAGGGGAGGCCAGTTCACTGGATGATTTAAAGTCAAGTCAAGTCAATTTTATTTGTATAGCACATTTAAAAACAACCCACGTTGACCAAAGTGCTGTACATCTGATTAGGTACTAATTAAAAAAAACAAAAAACATACAGTAGCACGCAAACAGTTCACAGCGCCTCCTCAATGAGCCTCAAACGCTAGGGAGTAGAAATAGGTTTTGAGCCGGGACTTAAAGGAGTCGATGGAGGGGGCAGTTCTGATGAGGAGAGGGATGCTGTTCCACAGTCTAGGAGCTGCAACCGCAAAAGCGCGGTCACCCCTGAGCTTAAGCCTAGACCGCGATCTAGATCTCTTAAAGAGAGAGTTTGATTTAACTCTTGCGGCTAACGTAATCAAGGGATATCGGGAGAAAACAGGAACGGGGTACAGATTTTGAATGATCAGCCATGATCATATTGAATGGCGGTGCTGGTTCGAAGGGCCGAATGGCCTACTCCCGCACCTATTTTCTATGTTTCTATGTCTAAGGAGATGAGGAGGAATTTCTTTATCCAGAGGGCGGTGAATCTGTGGAATTCATTGCCACAGGCGGCTGTGGAGGTCAAGTCAGTGGATATCGTTGAGGCAGTGGCAGATAGACTCTCGATCTAAGCATCTCATCATTCGACTCAGAAGGACTGAAGAAGTTTGACTAAGGCAGCTTGTCCTATCTCCTCCCACCCCGCCCTCTTACAGGGCTGGTATTGGGTGGACCTACGATGTATGTTTGACAACTGTACTCGCTGGAGTTTAGAAGGATGAGGGGGGACCTCCATGAAACATACAGAACAGCGAATGTCTTGGATAAAGTGGATGTGGAGAGGATGTTTCCACTAGTGGGAGAGTCTAGGACCAGAGGGCACAGCCTCAGGATTAAAGGACGTTCCTTTGGGAAGGAAATGAGGGGGAATTTCTTTATTCAGAGGGTGGTGATTCGCATATCACTGTAGCTCAATCGGTACATGAGACAATAAAAGACATTTGAGACCTTTGAACCTGTGGAATTCATTGCCACAGACGGCGGTGGAGGCCAAGTCTTTGGGTATTTTTGAGATGGAAATTGATAGATTCTTGATTAGTACCGTTGTCAGGGGTTTGGGGGTAAAGACAGGGGAATGGGGTTAGGAAGGAGAGATAGATCAATCATAGATATCACAAAATGCTGCAGGTCAGGCAGCATCTAGAAGAGAGGGAATGGGTGACGTTTCGGGTCGAGGCCCATCTTCAGACCGATCATAGATCAGCCACGATTGAATGGCGGAGTAGATTGAATGGCCTTATTCTTCTTAGGTCTTCTTAGATAGAGCTCTCGGGGCTAGTGGAATCAAGGGATATGGGGAGAAGGCAGGCACGGGTTATTGATTGGGGACGATCAGCCATGATCACAATGAATGGCGGTGCTGGCTGGAAGGGCCGAATGGCCTCCTCCTGCACCTATTTTCTATGTTTCTATGTTTCTTCTGTCACTTATGAACATGTTCACATGTTGTAGGTGCAGAATTAGGCCCTTCGGCCCATCAAGCCTAGATGGAGTCAAGATCAAGTTGGAGCACAGGACAGAGATAGACAATAGACAATAGACAATAGGTGCAGGAGGAGGCCATTCGGCCCTTCGAGCCAGCACCGCCATTCAATGTGACCACGGCTGATCATTCTCAATCAGTACCCCGTTCCTGCCTTCTCCCCATACCCCCTGACTCCGCCATCCTTAAGAGCTCTATCCAGCTCTCTCTTGAATGCATTCAGAGAATTGGCCTCCACTGCCTTCTGAAGCAGAGAATTCCACTAGAGAGCTTAGTGACGTGACATCAGGACAACAATCTCTCCCTCAACACCAGCAAGATGAAGGAGCGAGTTATCCACTTCAGGAAGCGTGGTGGTGGTGGTGGAGTACAAGCCCCAGTCGGCATCGATGGCGCTGAAGTGGAAATGGCTGAGAGCTTCAAGTTCCTTGGTGTTAATATCACCAACGGTCTGTCGTGGACCAACCACATTCAAGCGACAGCCAAGAAGCCACACCGACGCCTCTACCTCCTGAGGAGACTGAGGACATTCCCCACGTCTCCAGTGCCTCTCACAACCCTCTACAGATGCCCCATGGAGAGCAAACTGTCGGGTTGCGTCACAGCTTGGTTTGGGAACAGCTCCGCCCAAGACCGCAAGAGATCGCAGAGAGTTGTGGATGTAGCCCGGTCCATCACACACACCACACTCCCCACCATTGTAGATGTAGCCCAGTCCATCACACACACCACACTCCCCACCATCGATCGACTCCATCTACACTTCACGCTGCCTCGGGAAAGCAGCCGACATCATCAAAGACTTGTCCCTGTCCCGCCCCGGCCATTCCGTCCTCTCCCCTGCTCCCGTCCGGCAGAAGGTACAGCCTCTCCAGCTCCTGAGGCCATAATTGTTTAGTTTAGTTCAGAGATACAGCAGGAAAACAGGCCCTTCAGCCCACCGAGTCCACTCTGACCAGCGACCCCTGCTCACACTAGCTCTATGTTACGTCACGTTCTCATCCACTCCCGACACACCAGGCACAATTTGGAGACGGCCAATCAACCAACAAACTTGCACATCTTTGGGATGTGGAAGGAAACCGGGAAAAACCCACGCAATCACGGGGAGAACCGTAGTCAGGATGGAACCCGGGTCTCCGGCGCTGTGAGGCAGTGGCTCTACCCGCTGCGCCACTCTGCCGCCCTGCTTCCATTCCTCCTCCTGTCTCCTATACGCCCCGAGCTCTTCCTGTTTTACCCGCTTTCTGTTCTTGGCGCATTCACCACGCCCGCCGGCCCAGAATATCACGTTTAAACTAAAGGGCCTGTCCCACTTTAGGCGATCTTTTAGGCGACTGCCGGCGACTGTCAAAGTCATAGCAGATCGGCGATAATTTTCTTTTACCCGACGACAATGACCACGACAATGCCCACGACAATGACCACGACAATGACCACGACAATGACCGCGACAATGACCGCGACAATGACCACGACAGTGACCGCGACAATGGCCGCGACAATGGCCACAACAATGACCACGACAATGGCCACGACAATGACCACGACAATGACCACGACAATGACCACGACAATGACCACGACAGTGACCACGACAATGACCACGACAATGACCACGACAATGACCACGACAATGACCACGACAATGCCGAGTCAGGTCGAGATTACACCGTCTTCGGAAACATCGCGACATTCCCACGCTGTCAATGCTTATCCGGCGTCCTAATTTTCGCTGAAATCACTGACAAGTCGGTAATTACTTGAGAGTTTTGAAATATAACATCTTGCCCGGGTTACTTGAAAACCAAACTTCACGGTAACAAGGCATAAACTGGATTGACTTCCAGTTTACTAATACCAGTATTAAGAAATTTAATTTAAAAAGTGGTTAAATGGATTTTTGTGAAAAGCATGTGGGCATTTTTTGAAAATGTACGGGAGATGCCTATCTGGTTTCTGGGTTGCATATCTGGGTTGGGAGCCTACTTTAAATGTAATCGCTGATGGCCATAAACATCGCGGAAATTCCCACGCTTACCTGACCGTCAAACTGTCACCTCCAATCTACCTGTCAAATGTCCTGACGGTAAATAAATTGGTTAAACACAAGCATTCTATGGTGACAATAGACATTAGATAATAGACAATAGGCAGGAGTAGACCATTCGGCCCTTCGAGCCAGCACCACCATTCAATGTGATCATGGCTGATCATTCTCAATCAGTACCCCGTTCCTGCCTTCTCCCCGTACCCCCTGACTCTGCTATCCTTAAGAGCTCTATCCAGCTCTATCTTGAATGCATTCAGAGAATTGGCCTCCACTGCCTTCTGAGGCAGAGAATTCCACAGATTCACAACTCTCTGACTGAAAAAGTTTGTCCTCATCTCCGTTCTAAATGGCCTACCCCTTACTCTTAAACTGTGGCCCCTGTTTCTGGACTCCCCCAACATCGGGAACATGTTTCCTGCCTCTAAAGTGTCCAACCCCTTCTTCAAATGACTTTACTTAATTTAATATTACGTGCTTCTAAATGCATCTGCGACAACCTAGCGAACCTGGGGACAGCATGCGACAGCGCCCGCAATAAGCAACGATACCTGGCGACAAGCCAGCTGTCGCCGAGAAACTTCACTCCAGTTGATCTCTCAGCGACGCGCTGAGATCCACTACGATCCTTGGAAGACTCCTCACGATCATGCCCGCGACACCCCGGCGAACTGTCGGCGACAGCCTAGTCACCGGCAGTCGCCTTAAAATCGCCTAAGTGGGACAGGCCCTTAATGGGGCAGGGGGATGGGAATGAATGCAAGGAGGCACAGGGCCATAAAAGGAGGACAGAAGCAAAAGGTAGAGAGAGGGGAGATAAGAAAAACTAACCTGAAAGCTTTGTGCCTTAATGCGAGGAGCATTCGTGAGAAGGTGGATGAATTGAATGCGCAGTTAGTAGTTAAGGGATATGATATAGTTGGGATTAGGGAGACACGGCTCCAGGGTGACCAAGGCTGGGAGCTAAACATGCAGGGGTATTCAATATTCAGGAAGGACAGACAGAAAGGAAGAGGTGGTGGGATGGCGTTGCTAGTTAAAGAGGAGATTAATGCAATAGCAAGGAGAGACATTGGATGCTGTAGAATTGGTATGGGTAGAACTGCGAAATAGCCAAGAGCAGAAAACGTTTATTGGAGTTGTATACAGACCACCAAACAGCAGGAGGGCGGTTGGGGACAGCATCAAGCAGGAAATTAGGGATGCGTGTAGCAAATGTACAACAGTTATCATGGGTGACTTTAATCTACATATATATTGGGCCAACCAAATAGGTCACAGTGCTGAGGAGGAGGATTTCCTGGAATGTATACGGGGTGGTTTTTTAAACCAATATGTAGAGGAACCAACTAGAGGGCAGGCCATCCTAGACTGGGTATCTTGTAATGAAGAAAGATTAGTTAGTGATCTTATTGTGCAAAACCCCTTGGGCAACAGTGACCTGGAATTCTGCATTATGATGGAGAGTGACACGAATAATTCAGAGACCAGCGTCCTGAACTTAAGGAAAGGAGACTTTGAACTTATGAGATGGCAATTGGCTAGGATAGACGGGCAAATTATATTGAAAGGGTTGACGGTGGAGATGTAATGGCAAAGATTTAAAGACCGCATGGATGAACTCCAAAAATTTGTCATCTCATTCTGGAAAAAAATAAAACGGGGAAGGCAGCTCAACTTTAGCTAATGCGGGAAATGAAGGATAGTGTTAAATCTAAGGAAGAGGCATATAAATTGGCCAGAGAAAGCAGCAAACCGGAGGACTGGGAGAAATTTGGAACTCAACAGAGGAGGACAAAGGGGTTAATTAAGAGGGGGAGAAAAGAGCACAAAAGAAAGATGCGGGGAATATAAACACTGACTGTAAAAGCCTCTTTAGAAACGTAAAAAGGAAAAGATTAGTGAAGATAAATGTAGGTCTCTTACAATCAGAGACAGGTGGATTTATAATGGGAAACAAGGAAATGGCAGAACAGTTAAATGAGTACTTTGGTTCTGTCTTCACTAAGGAAGACACAAAAAATCTCCCAGAAATACTAGGGGACTGAGGATCTAGCGGGAGGGAGGAACTGAAGGGAATCCACATTAGTCAGGAAATAGTGTTAGGTAAACTGTTGGGACTGAAGGCAGATAAATCCTCAGGGCCTGATGGTCTGCATCCCAGAGTACTCAAGGAGGTGGCCCTAGAAATCGTGGATGCATTGGTGACCATTTTCCAATGTTCTCTCGACTCTGGATGAGTTCCTGTGGACTGGAGGGTAGCCAATGTAACTCCACTTTTCGAGAAAGGATCGAGAGAGAAAATGGGGAATTATAGACCAGTTAGCCTTGCATCGGTAGTGGGGGAGATGCTTGAGATTATTAAAGATGTTATAGCAGCGCATTTGGAAAGCAGTGACGGGATCGGTCAAAGTCAGCATGGATTTATGAAGGGGAAATCATGCTTGACTAATCTTCTGGAATTTTTTGAGGATGTAACAAGTGGAATGGATAAGGGAGAGCCAGTGGATGTGGTTTATCTGGACTTTCAAAAAGCCTTTGACAAGGTCCCACGCAAGAGATTAGTGGGCAAAATTAGAGCACATGGTATTGGTGTAGGGTATTAATAATAATAATAATATATTCCTTTATTCGTCCCACACCGCGGAAATTTACAGTGTTACAGCAGCAAAGTGGATAGCACGAGATCATTCATTATAAATAAAAGATACATAAATTGTCATCAGTTTTCTGTGTGTTCTTAGCTGTTATTGTTGACTGGTCTGCTGGGAGCAGTGCTGGTTGTGCAGTCTCACAGCAGCGGGAAGGAAGGACCTCCTATATCTCTCCTTCACACACTTGGGGTGAAGGAGTCTTTCACTGAAGGAGATACTCAGTGCAGTGGCAGTGTCCTGCATGGGGTGGGAGTCGTTGTCCAGCAGCGATGTTAGCTTTGCCATCATCCTCCTCTCTCCCACCGCCTGCACTGAGTCGAGGGGGCAACCCAGGACAGAGCTGTCCTTCCTGATCAGCTTGTCGAGTCTCTTCCCTCCGCAGCTGAGATGCTGCTGCTCCAGCAGACCACTCCATAGAAAATGGCTGAAGCAACCACCGTGTTGTAGAAGGACCTTAGGAGTGCCCCCTGCACTCCAAAGGACCTGAGTCTCCTTAGCAGATAAAGCCTGCCCTGGCCCTTTCGGTATAGCGCATGGTGTTTTCAGTCCAGTCCAGTTTATTGTTGAGGTAGACACCCAGCTACTTATAAGAATCCACCCTCTCGATGTCCATTCCCTGGATGTTCACCGGTGTCGGGGGGACATGGCTGTGCCTGCGGAAATCTACCATCATCTCCCTGGTTTCCCCCGCGTTGATCCGGAGGCAGTTCCGCTGGCACCAGTCCACAAATTCCTTGATCAGTTCTCTGTACGCCCTGTCCTCGTCGCCCGTGATGAGGCCGACGATGGCAGAGTCGTCAGAGAACTTCTGTAGATAGGAGTCTGCAGAGCTGTGCCTGAAGTCCACAGTATACAGGGTGAACAGGAATGGCACTAGCACTGTTCCCTGCGGAACCCCAGTGCTGCAGACCACCCTGTCCGAGACCAGGTCCTTTGTCCTCACATACTGTGGCCGGTTGGTGAGGTAGTCCAGAATCCAGGATGTGAGGTGGTGATCCACTCCTGTGCGCTCCAGCTTGCCCCCCAGAAGCCCCGGCTGGATGGTGTTGAATGCACTGGAGAAATCAAAGAACATGATTCTCACAGTGCTATCCGGCTTCTCCAGGTGTGAGAGAGCTCTGTTCCACAGGTAGATGATGTTCCACAGGTAGATGATGGCGTCCTCCACCCCGATGCGAGTCTGGTAGGCGAACTGCAGCGGATCCATTGATGTTCTTACCAGGGGGCAGAGATGGGTGAGGACCAGACACTCCAGTGTCTTCATCAGGTGTGATGTCAGTGCCACCGGCCTGTAGCTGTTGAGTTCCTTCGGGTGAGGCGTCTTTGGTACCGGTACCACGCAGGATGTTTCCCACAGCTGTGGAACTCTCCCCAGTTTCAGGCTCAGATTGAAGACATGCTCCACTATTCCGCACAGCTGGTCTGCACAGGACTTGAGGAGCCTCGAGCTGATGCCGTCCGGACCAGCCGCCTTCCTCGCATTGATCTTCCTGAGCTCATTCCTCACCTGGTCTGTGGAGAAAGACAGATGGGAGCACAGGGGCTGGGGGCTCAAGGGTGTGAGAGGAGGAGGGGGTGGTGGGGGTGGTGGGGTTGGGGCAGGAGAAGCAGAAGCAGTGGGTGGTGAATGTGCCCCAAGTGCTGTGGGAGTGGGGCAGTGTACTGGACGTGCAGACAAGGGGGGCTGAAGCAGGGGTGACTGGACCGGGGGAGGGGGAGGTGGGGCAGTGTACTGGACGTGCAGACAAGGGGGGCTGCAGCAGGGGTGACTGGACCGGGGGAGGGGAGGGTGACTGATCAAACCTGTTGAAGAAAAGGTTCAGATCGTTCACCCACTTTTGGTCGCCCGGGAGTCCGGTTCCTTGTCCCCAGAGATGGTTTTGAGGCCTCTCCAGACTCCACTGATGTTGTTCCTCTGTAGCTGGTCCTCCATCTGCTTCCTGTAGCTGTTCTTCCCCTCTCTGATCTTCCTCCTCAGCTCCTTTTGCACAGCCTTCAGCTCCTCCTTATTTCCCGACTTAAAGGCCCTCTTTTTCTCCTTAAGGAGATCCTTTATGTCAGGGTTGACCCAGGGTTTGTTGTTGGAGAAACACCGTACAGTCCTGGTGGGTACAGTGTTAATATTGTCCGTGATGCACTGGGTTAGACCGGCAATGTCCTCCCCATGGGGATCACAGAGTTCCTCCCACACAGTTG